>NC_141025.1:18002500-18155000 GCF_052040795.2 Danio rerio
TCCCCCAGCCACTGGACAAACTGGTAACAGTGGAAGAGCCATCCATACGGAGGTAAGTGGTCAGCTGGTAAACTTGAAAAGGAACAGCGTTATACGCCAACACGTTTCTCTGGCTACATAATTTGCGATATCCAGAACTGTCTGTACAACAACACCAAGAAAAGGATTTCCTGAAGTGCAGACAAGACAAACAATGTAGAACAGTATATGAACACACATAATGCAGTCAATAAGGATAGTACAGCTTACTTATTATTTTATAGTAAAGTAGTTTCATTCTGTAGGAACTTCAAATGGGATCCAGTAGAGCTGCTTAACACTAATCTGATTGGATTTCAGGAGATTGCAGTAGGGATAAACTCACCCCCATTATGTTACTAAATGTTGTAATATAACTTTAATTGGCTGTACAATTTAATATAGTTCTTGTACTTCGGTGCTAAGAATTAGTTTAAGTTTTTGTCATTGTGAAATAATTGTTGATTGAATATTGTTTGACAGCTGCACTTCTGATGAAATTTGGATGTAGTTTAAGTAAAGTTAATTAACTAAATAAGCTATTTAGTTTTAAACTGAGTACTTACACAAGGAAATTGCATTTTTGCAGGCTACTGATGCTACATCTTGTTTGGTCTTCCCCTTTCGACCACTTCTAAAGGTAGATGAAAACTCATTTCAGATCAGGTTGCTTTCGTAGTGTAGACGCTCGTGGTCAAATGTGTTCAAATGGCAACAAAACACCACCTACTTTCTGCCTACTGACCTCATTCTAAAACATTACAGGATGTGGAGTTGAATTGCATCTGTCAGACCTTATTTAAACTTTTCTGTCTGAAATCATTATTTTATTTAGAAGAGGGAAAAAATAAAATTGATACAATAAAAGCACAATGTTCTTGTAACAGGGGAACACATTTTTATTTACATTCTTTTTTGATTTATATGATTTTTTTTTTTTTTTTTTAGTACAGATTTGACTTAATAGCTTGTAATAGTTTGGATCATTATAAGTGATGTTCTACCAGAAACGAACATGATCTGTCCATGAAATAAATATATATATACAGTGAATAAAAAGTTTTTCATCTGAAATATTTCTCAAAGACAGCAACACATAAGCTAAAAAAACAATTTATTAAATTAAAAAAGCTGACACAAAGCGTGTAATTTTTCGAGCCACACGACTCTTCATCAGACAGTGTCGAAACATTATACGCTTTGTGTCAGCTTTTTTAATTTAATAAATTTGTATTTTTGGAGCTTTGGTGTTGCCGCCTTTGATGAACATTAAAATTTGCACCTTTTGCGTTTTTTGGCTGAGCACCTAGTTAAGAGGGATGTGCGTGCTTTTGTACAGTTTTTTTCATCCGAAATATTTCTAAAATGGTCTGATGTTCGACTTCTGTAAGTTGTTCTGTAAAGGAATATGTCATTCATTTGGTTCTCAGATTTTTTTTTCTTTATAAAAAACACTTTAGGGGTAGCACAGTCGCCTCACCGAAAGAAGGTCGCTGGTTCGGGCCTCGGCTGGGTCAGTTGGCATTTCTGTGTGGAGTTTACATGTTCTCCCTGCGTTTGCGTGGGTTTCCTCCGGGTGCTCTGGTTTCTCCCACAAGTCCAAAGACATGCGCTATAGGTGAATTGGGTAAGCTAAATTGTCAGTAGTGTATGTGTGTGAATTAGCGTGTTTGGATGTTTCCCAATGATGGGTTGCAGCTGTACAGGCATTCGCTGTGTAAAACATGAGCTGGATAAGTTGTGCGGTTTATTCCGCTGTGGCGACCCCAGATTATTGAAGGGATTAAGCCGAAAAGAAAATAAATGAATGATTGAATGAATGAATGAATGAATGAATGAATGAATGAATGAATGAATGAATAAAAACACTTTACAAATGTACAAACCTGGTCATTGTCCTTGTCCTCAGCCCACTGTACCTACTGCTTTAATAGTTTTTTTAATGCTAAAAACTGTTATATAGAAAAAAAAACTTGAGAAATAGCACATTTAAGTTCAGTCATTCACATCAATTGATGAAAAAAATGAAATTCTAAATAAAATCTACAAATAAATATTACAAATATTTAATACAAATAAATTTACAATTGTCCCCATGTTTCTGTCAGTCCAGTCACATTTGCATAATATTTTTTCTTCTGTAGAAAGTCTTGTTTTATTTATTTGGGCTAGAATAAAAACATTTTAAGGACAAACTAATTAGCCCCTTTAAGCTATATATTTTTTTCTAACTTGCCTAATTACCCTTACCTGCCTAGGTACATTAATTAACCTAGTTAAACCTTTTAATGTCACTTTAAGCTGTATAGAAGTGTCTTGAAAAATGTCTAATAAAATATTATTTACTGTCATCATGGCAAAGATAAAATAAATCAGTTATTAGAAATGAGTTATTAAAACTATTATATTTAGAAATGTGTTGAAAAAAAATCTCTCAGAAATTGGGGAAAAATAAACGGGGGGGGGTGTAATAATTCTAATTTCAACTGTATATATTGTTTCATATGACATTTTTAGTGGCTATATTTTGAGAGTTAATAATATAAATTTCATAAATGTATTTGACATGTGGAGGAACAACAAGTGTGGTGCAATGATGTAATGCAATAGTGTTGTGATTGTGAATGTTATGAACTGTGAATAGTTTTTACAGGAAACAAACATTAAAAGCACTTGTGAAAGAATTGAATAAAACATAATTCATTCACACATGCTTTTTATGATTGGTTCCTGTAAAAATGATTCACAGTTCATAACATTCACAAACACGCCGTTTAGTTCTTAAACTGTAACATGGTAACAATTTACAATAAGGTATCATTTGTCAACAATAGTTATATAATATAGTTATAAAACTATATTAGTTAACATGAACACCATCATTTATTTATTCTATTTAATGTTCAGATTTCTCAAAGCATTGTTTAAATATAGGGTGTTGTTGCCATTAGAATCAGAATCGGTTTTATTGCCAAGTGTGCTTATACACACAAGGGACTTGCTTTGGCTACAGAAGTTCCCAGTGTACATAAAGTGCGAGTGACAACAACATGAAAATAAATGTAAAAAAAAGCCTACAAACAATAAACAGAGATGGAAGTAGTCAAAAATTAGTGTAACGCAATGATTGCTATTTAGTCTTATTTTTATATGTGTGTGTATATATATATATATATATATCATATAAATACTGTAAAAACATATAGCTCACAGTTAATGTTATCAATAAATAAACATTAGTAATAGTTAAGTGTAGCTTATGTTTTTAAACAATTTTATTTCTGTTACTTAGAATATATACTCTCACTGGTCACTTTATTAGGTATACCTGTCCAACTGCTTATTAACGCAAATTTCTAATCAGCCTTTCGCATGGCAGCAGCTCAATGCATTTAAGCATGTAGACATGGTCCAGAAGATCTGCTGCAATCGAGCATCAGAATGGGGAAGAAAGGTGATTTAAGTGACTTTGAACGTGGCATGGTTGTTGGTGCCAGATGGCCTGGTCTGAGTGTTTCAGAAACTGCTGATCTGGGATTGTCAACCAGCTTTGGGGTTTACATAGAAGGGTCCAAAAAGAGAAAATATCCAGTGAGTGGCAGTTCTGTCGAAGCAAATGCCAGGTTGGTGTCAAAGGAGAATGACCACAATGACTGGTTCGAGCTGATAGAAAGGCAACAGTAACTCAAATAACCACTTGATACAACTGAGGTATGCAGAAGAGCATCTTTAAACGCACAACACGTCTAACCTTGCGGCGGATGGGCTACAGCAGCAAAAACTACACGGGATGCCACTCCTGTCAGCTAAGAACAGGAAACTGGGCTACAATTTGCACAGGCTCACCAAAATTGGACAATAGAAGATTTAAAAATGTTGGCCACAGCCTACCTCAGTATTGTTGCTGACCTTGTCCATCCCTTTATGACCACAGTATATTCATCTTCTGATGGCTATTTCAAGAAAAATAACGCACCATACAGCGTGAATCATTTCAGACGTGTTTCTTGAACATCACAATGAGTTCACTGTACTCAAACGGCCTCCACAGTCACCAGAACTCAATCCAATAGAGCACCTTTTGGATGTGGTGAAACAGGAGATTCGAATCACGGATGTGCAGCCGAAAAATCTGCAGTAGCTGCGTGATGCTATCATGACAATATGGACCAAAATCTCTGAGAATTATTTCCAGTTCCTTATATTCCACAAAGGATTAAAGCAGTTCTGAAGGCAAAATGGGGTCCAACCTGATACTGGTAAGGTGTACCTAATAAAGTGGCCATAAGTGCTTCCATCCAAATATACATAGAAATTCATTTTTCAAGTCTGTAAATGAAGATAAAGTAAGATTTTCCAGAAATTTTTTGATTTTTATAACTTTTTTAAAATGTCATGTGTAATGCCATGTTTACTCAGGAAAGAGATTTCGTGGTGGAATGCCCACGGTAGTATTTGGAAACACCAAACTTTCGCTCACACATGCGAACTGATGTGTTTGGAAATGTCACAAGATGTCTAAAACGGCAGACATAATTTGTTTACCCAATCTAGTTAGAAGAGCCTTTGTGTTCAGTTACAGTCTCTCTGGCTTCTGAATTTCTGTCTGGCTGAACATTTCTCTCTTCACACTATCGACTCGGTATAGTGCCTCTCCAAGTGTGTTTATATGTGGTTTTGTCTCTTTGCTTGAACTGTGAAACGTGTGAAAAAAATGTTGATACTGTCGGTTTCTCTGTTTTCTTAAGAAGCAATTACAGAGGCCGTCCAGGGAGAAAGGATGGGCATCATGTTTTGACATACTCCTTAGAGATCATCACGGATGAAATGCTCCCGGCGTTTAGTCATCACATTTGCGCCGACTCCGATTTCAGGCTCTGACTTGCCAGATTGTTATCAAGGAAAATACAAATGGTTATCAGAGAAAGTATAGCGCACAGTCTGTTAAGAGGATAAGCATCAGTGTGTTCCAGAGAATCAATCAAAAGCCCAGGTATGTTGAATTTGTCCACACTTCTCACTGGGATCTACTGTATATTCTGGGCCAAAGCCATATTGATTTGTGCAGATATCTTTAAAGAAAAGCTGAACTGACATAACACAGTCTGTCGGGATGTTAGTTTAGCTTGAAGGTGCGGGGAGGCGAAAAATCAATACAACTCATTTTTGAATTTCTTCAAAAAGTGTTGAGCTAAGCCTTTGACTGAACCCGGCTCTGTGACTTTCCTGAGAAAATATTAGTCAAAAAGAAAGAAAAAAAGAGACTGTATTCACATTATATTTGGCATTTGCTTTGACATTTACTGTATACTTGGCTTTTCACATTTCATTTCAGAGCACGGCTAATCTAATTTGGCGTGATGCGTTCAGAAAAACTCAACTCCGTTTCAAAGTCCTTCCAGTAATTCCTGCTGTCTTTCTTTTAGACGGAGACGATTTCACATTGCGTTTGTATTTCCTCTGTGGTTATGATGTGCAGCTTAGACACCCACTACTTGCTCCTCGCCCTGCTGATACTCTCCATTTCCAATTCACCCGTGCAGTCCTGCGGAGTTTGACCTTTTGCTGGTGTAGCCAAGCACTTCTAGATCCATGGTTAGAGCACACAGTCTAGTGGAAGTAGACATCTTAAACGTAGTGATTACATGACTGGAGAGATTTTGTGTGATTAGATAGATAGATAGATAGATAGATAGATAGATAGATAGATAGATAGATAGATAGATAGATAGATAGATAGATAGATAGATAGATAGATAGATAGATAGATAGATAGATAGATAGATGAGTGAAAGATGGATTGATGGATGGATGGAAAGAACAAAAGAAGGATGGATGGAAAGAGCAAAAGAAGGATAGATGGATGGATGGATGGATGGATGGATGGATGGATGGATGGATGGATGGATAGATGGATGGATGGATGGATGGATGGATGGATGGATGGATGGAAAGAACAAAAAAAGGATGGATGGATGGATGGATGGATGGATAGATGGATGGATGGATACATATATGACTGGATGTATTGTACAGTAGATGAGTGAAAGATGGATGGATGGATGGATGGATGGATGGATGGATGGATGGATGGATGGATGGATAGATGGATGGAAAGAATAAAAGAAGGGTGGATGGATGGATTGATACATATACAGATGGATTGATGGATGGATGGATGGATGGATGGATGAATGGATGGATGGAAAGAACAAAATAAGGATGTATGGAAAGAACAAAAGAATGATGGATGGATACATATATGGATGGTTGGATTGTAGATGAGTGAAGGATGACCGGATGGATGGAAAGAACAAACGAAGAATGGATGGATAGATGAATGGATGAACACATATATGGATGGATGGATTGTACAGTACATGAGTGAAAGATGTATGGATTGATGGATGAAATAAGTGATAGTTTGACAAATAAACAGACCGATAGACAATGACCAATATAAATCTAGGTCTCTATCTATATATCTGATTATATAGACAAAAGGATGGACCTAACAGATGAATGGATAGATACATGGATGGATTTTACAGTAGATGAAGATAGATAGATAGACAAACAGACAGACAGACTGAGAGAGAGAGATAGACAGACAGACAGACAGATATGATATACATTATTGTGCGAGTGGGGTGTAAAATAAATCATTTATGATGAGTTATATGATCTTGAGACTGTGTGTGAGTGGTGTTTTAAAGGACAGCTGCTCACTTGCTGCCTTAAGGCGACCTCACAGTATCTAACAGCTTATAACTGCAGACAGAGCCCTGAATTATTATATGGAAAAATGAGCTAAGACCCAGACTGCAACGGTGAAAAAAAAAAAAAAAAAACACACGTTGACCTGTTGTGGTGCAGTTTATGTTTCTGGGGCTGCATGACATCATGTGCACTTAAATGCAGGTTTACAAGAAGGGCTCGAGCATGAGCAATCTGCTCTAGTGGAGATTGCAATAAATGGAAATAAAAATGACTTTGCTTACAGTAAATGTCTGTGTCAAATCTCATTCTGTGACATTTTTACTGTTGTTTTTTACATGTCTGTAAATGCATAACTTAAAAAACAAATGCATTAACCCAGATGGCTTATTAATAACCCATATGTCGCATATTTAAGTGTAAAGAATTGACCATAGTAATCTTATTTGTATTTGTAACAATTCATTGTTTTTCGATGCCTTCAATTCGCCCCTGCAAGTTATGTATTTGCACTCTCTTTCATTCACATACAGCACTTGAGCTGAATATAATGGATTCCCCTGAATAATTCAGTAATGTGTGATTGTGGGCTACTCTACTGAGTCCAAAGACCACTGTTAGCTCCTGCTGTTATAGTAATGCCTTCCCTGAGGACCGTGTGGTGACTGCGGATTGAAGAGTCTCATGAGTTTCTTCCCCTGAGCTTTGTGTCCACAAATCTAAACTGGCCAGTCAGTGTGATGAATGAGCTGTGTACAGCCTCACAGTTAATCAGAATGTACTGGGTTTAAAATAGCAATCGTTTGCAACATAATTGTGAACACCACAGTTATGCAAACAAGAAAATGTTGATAGCGAACATCAGTCATGTATTCAAAAATACGGAACTGCTGATGAATGGATGGATGAATACAAGTAAAAGTGGATAGATAGATAGATAGATAGATAGATAGATAGATAGATAGATAGATAGATAGATAGATAGATAGATAGATAGATAGATAGATAGATAGATAGATAGATGGATGGATGGATGGATGGATGGATGGATGGATGGATGGATGGATGGATGGATGGATGGATGGATGGATGGATGGATGGATGGATGGAACAAAAGAAGGATGGATAGGTCAGACAAATGACCGGATAGTATAGGAGATAGTTTGACAAATAAACTGATAGATGGAAAGAGGGACTGGTTGATATATAGATAGACAAATATTTCCATTTGTCTATCTATATATCCGTTGGTCTCTGTCTTTCTATCTGTTTATATAGTTTATATAGAGGGATTGAAGATAGACGGATGAATGGATGGATAGATGAATGGATGGAATAGGTGATAGTTTGACAAATAATAATAAACATAGGGACCAATAAATAGAAATATCCATCCATCTATCTGTCTATCTATACATCTGTTGGTACCTATCTATCTATCTATCTATCTATCTATCTATCTATCTATCTATCTATCTATCTATCTATCTATCTATCTATCTATCTATCTATCTATCTATCACTATCTATCTGATTATATAGACAAAAGCATGGATACAGTAGATGAAGATAGATAGATAGATAGGTAGATAGATAGATAGATAGATAGATAGATAGATAGATAGATAGATAGATAGATAGATAGATAGATAGATAGATAGATAGATAGATAGATAGATGGATGGATGGATGGATGGATGGATGGATGGATGGATGGATGGATGGATGGATGAATAGATCATACAGATGAATGAATGGAATATTATTAATAGGTTAACAGACAGACATATACCTTTTGCAAGAGGTTAAAGTTTATTGGATGTATTACAGTGATTGAACCAGATTTGAGGTAGATTATGTACAGTCTGTCTCTCTTATCCCTCGTTCTCACTCTCTATGTGTGTGTGTGCTGCAATAAAGGAGAGGGTTGATAGACTATACAGTGGGATCGGTGTGGGCTTTTCGAGCTGCCTTCACTGATGCGCACTTGGCCGCTGACAGCTCGCTAACTGCGCGTCTCTCCCCCCGCTGACAGGCGGACGTCACACACGAGAAACACCCCGCAAATGACATGCCACGAAAAAATAAGTTCCTCGGAGTAATATAATAAACCAGCTCACTTCCTCTGGCAATCGCAGAAGTGGCGGAAGTACGTCAGTTTGCTTGACTCGGAGCATTTACACTTCGCAGTGCGATTTCTGACGAGCAAGAAGAGAGAGAAGCGGAGATGTGAATCATCCGCTGTCTCTTTAAAGGCACTTAGCGAAGCTTCACGTATTCCGACAAACACGCCGTCGTCTCTGCCTTCAGCCGCAGCGCGCGCGGGCAGCGTTGAGGAATGGACGCCTGCAACTTACTCTCTTCTGGATAACGAACTCTTTTCTTGCTTGGATATGGTTTGTTTCTGGTGGATTGCGTGCTGAGGAAGGATCTTTGGGGATATATATAAGAGCGTTGACGCGGACCGCGTTGTCTCGGATGGTTTTGTGGCGTCTCTTCACGCTGAAACTTGCTGATAGAATAAGTTCCTATTTTTAAATTGCGCGACACACACGCGGAGGCTTATTTATGCTGTTTCTGACACAGTGGCTCATGGATTGGGTGGAAATTAAAGCTGGGCCGGCGACATGAGTCCAGAGCGCGGTCTGCAGTATGTACACAAGCTGATGTTATTGTATAGCGTTGCAACAAAGTTGCCGTGCGCGTGGAATTCACGCTACTGCAATTAAACAGCCATTTTGCACCTGTTTTAATGAAACAAGGCGTTTCGATCCTGTGACGCTGTGCTTTGGATTATAGCTACACGCCTCAACCTGCATGGATCACATTTGTTTGTTTATCACATTACGGAGCTTAACATCCAAGGTCATACTGTAAATTGTTTACAGGCTTCAGTATCTTATGGGTGTGTTTCACTGATTGTGTGGAATCGATTGGTTTTTACGTGATCGGGTGTCATTTTTTCTTTTGGGTTTTTGCGGGGGGGCGGGGGGAGGACATCGCACCGATTTTAAAATGGAAGGGAAAGTGAAGCAGAGTCGCAGATCCCGTTCGCAGCGGGAGAGGGGACGGAAACGGGAGGCACGCGCCGGGGAAGCCCGCAATCGGAGCCCCTCGTCTGGTTCCGAACGGGAGCGAAGTCCCGGTAAAAACGCTCCGCCACGCTCGACATCCTCGAACAGAACACCGCGACCCCCGCGGAGGAAGAGACGCGAGTCTAGCTCTCAGGAGGAGGATATTATTGATGGATTTGCTATAGCCAGTTTCGTCAGTTTGGACCGTCTCGAGGTAAGAACCAGGTTGAATATTCTGAACACGTCCGACCGTCTATGGCCGCGGCGACGGTTCAAGTTTTTTGTTCTTTACACGCTTGTGATGATGACATAACCGCTTCTGAGGGCGCTAAACAGGTGTTCGGTGTTGTCACTGTGTCGCATTCCTGAAGTTCTCTTGTCAGTGAGCGATAATGATGACAAAATACAGTAAGACTACGCGGTGACGTAATAGAGGTCATGGCTTTTGATGTTTCGCGCTGTCACTCTTGCAGAAGTGTGTCAACATTGTTTGGCAGGTCACTTCGAGGAAAACAGTAAAACAGTCGGTTTGAATAGCAAGCATTCTAATACCACTTGGCTTTGTCATCTGGTAAAGTGCTGACATGATTTCTGACAAATAGGAAGTTGTGGTCTTGATGGTTTTAGGGGCTTTTGAAATCTGTAAATGTCACTTAAATGACGCTTATTATCTGCTGATATTTAACTCTGATACGGCGCATACCGTGACTGTACTGTTTCAGTGACAGATACTGTTGTTCAAGTCAAGATGATAGACTTGTTTTCTTGGTTTAAACCTAGTTTAAAATCCATTAAGTTGACTAGTACTTGTTCCTTGAGTGCATTGTACAGTTTGAGTTGTGAATATCAAAATGGTTTCTTGAAGTTACTTATGTGATATAAGTTAAGGTCTAAATGATATTTTTCTATAACTTAATGCACACTTATCAGGGATTCATACACTTATTCACCTGCAGCTCTGAGTTGGAACAAATCTTTCTATGACAAATGCTGTTGTCCATACTAAAAAGTTATGTTTGGAAAGACTAAAATGCTTTTCTCTTTCTCTAAGTACATAAAAAGTACCTTTAGAGTTGTGAATATTAAGAAGTAGTAGCACGTTAGTTTATGTAACAATTTACAATATTATCTACTAGCTTATTGCCTGCCTATTATTAAGATATTAACAGTTTATGACCTATAGAGTATGATCTAATTCTACATCCCTAATCCCGGCCTAATAAAGTACATCCTTAATGACTATTTATAAGTGGCTAATTAGTGGTTTATTGGGGTAATTGAGCGAGAATTGTATGTTAAAATTAAAATACATTTTCTTGGGGTTACTCATAACCTGCTCAAAAATGATTTACTCTTCAAAGATTCCAAAAAAAAAAAAAAAGTGCAATTACTTCACTGACATTTTTAAAAAGATCTAAGGTTTGTTTGTTTTTCCATTTCTTACTGGTTTTGTCACACGTTTTCCGGTATTATTATTTACAGGCAACTTAGCTAAAGCAATTTTCCTGTGATGATTTTTTTACAGACTTAAAATATTACATTCATTGATTGCAGCTTGAGTACATTTTAAACATCCGAGTTGTGAATATGAAGACAGTACTACAATAATATGAGCAAATTGTTTTGACTCATTAAAAAAATGAAATGTTATATATTGGTGACCTTAACACAGTTAAGAAGGGCTTGTAATTGTTGGATGCCACACTGACTGTACGTTGTTGTTGCTTTTTGCATTTAACTATTTCGTTGTTTTTACATTGCCTAATAGTTTCTTACCACAAAAAAATAGCATCACACCATTGACCAATGTTTATTTAAAACAGATCCCCAGCAGCACCCATTATGTCAACGTTGTTTTCTTAAGTGAACCTGAAGAACTGTTAGCCATCATGTGGTGAATGTGGGCTGTATTTGTTTTGCCTGTGCGCACATGTGTGTTTATTCCAGACAGTATCATTGATTCATCAAATAGTGTGTTTAAACTTGTAGTACTAACAGACAAGCTAATAAGGGCAAGTGAGCGACAGCTTTACATATGTGTTTTGCAAACTGCCTTTGACTGAGAGTTGTATAGTCAGCTGAAGTGGTGGTTGTTGGCCAGCGAGTGCGAGTACATTCATGACAAATGACAGTGGCCTAACATGACCAGTGAACTGTAAAACAAGGCTCAGTCACATAAACAAACACTGACATTCTAATACATCGACTGTGAAAACAGTTTTCATAGTATGATCTGGAGATCAAATGATTTATTGAATGTGTTATGAATATGTAAAAAAAAAAAGCTAGACTGCGTGTGTTTATTTAAACATTACTAATTGAGCAGAAGTTTCTCCGCTTCATAGACCTGTTCAGGCATTTCATCTCTTTATACGACACAGAAGCCAAATCTGAAGAGGCATAAATTTACAAAAATGTGTATTTACGCAGACCGTTTAATGCAGCATAGCGTCTTTACTCTGAATTCTGAGCACACACAGACCCTGTTTAGGGCCACTTTAAATCGGCCGTGTAAAGATGTTCTAATAAATAGACATTTTCTGCCAGGGCTCCAGACTAATGTTTGAGAGCATTGGCACTACTGGCGTTCAATTTTGCAGATGGAGATAACAACACTTGATTTGGTAAAGCTGCTCATGTGGTACTAATTGTATTACAAGTTTCATAGAAGCTTGACTTGAGAGTAGCAGAAGTGCTTTTTATTAACTAAAACTGCAACAGCTACAACTTATACATTTGTAGATCACTAAAAGAATTGTATAGCAACCTCACTAAAAAGTTAACCAAAATGTATGCTTTCTATGACATTTGTTATGCAAAACTTTGATGTAAAGGCATTTAGTACAGTATAAATGCCAAAAATACAGTATTTTACACTGCTTTAACCACAAGTATTGTATAACAACCTCACTAAAAAGGGTATCCCATCTTTTTATGACATTTGTTATAAAAAATACTATGATGTAAAGGCATTTTGTACAGTTTAAATGAAAAAAAACATACAGTAATTATTTGACATCACTCCTTTAACATGTTTAATAATGTAATTTGATCTGAACATTCCACATTTCTGCCAGTGATTCCAATGAAATGAGACCACTGTAAAACCATTATAATAATTTGCAATTAGAGGAATGAAAAGTCTTCTAACTTGATTGTAGTTGTACAATTGTTCAGGTGTTTACCGCATCAGCATTGTGTTTTTAAAGGCATAGTTCACCCAAAAAAGGAAAATTACCTCACCATTTATTCTCTCTCATGTGATTTTAATGTTTTTTTTTTCTCTGTTAAACACTAACGAAGTCCCTTTGAGACAAGTTATTTTAACTCTGCAGCTATCTTTGAAATGCCTCTCGGGCAATATGCTCACCGCGATGGGGTGAGCATATCTGAATGGGGAAACATCAAATTCTCCAAAACTGTTTGCCAAGCTTATGATTACAATACATTTTTGGAATGACCAATAAAATTAAATAACAACTGTCTCACAAGTTTCTTTTCTAAATGTCCTTGCTCAAACTAAGTCAACATATTTTTTAGATTGCCCAAGCTAGTGCGCATGCTCACTCAAAAGAAACAAGATCACAACACCAACCTCATTTATGGCCGTTCTACAATTTATCATCCTCTGAATAATGATTTTTTTTTAGTTTGTGGGTGTTTGGGTAGTTGCTGTCATGTTCGACAGGACGGGCATTTGTTTTATAAAGATTACAAAACCAGAATGTTTTGTTTTCAAGTGTAGTGGTTTCATTTAAAAATAAATATTTCAAGCTTTATGTGGATATATTTCTTTTGTCTGTGAAGCAAGTATTCACTGAGATTCCAGTTTGTTTGTTGACCACCAAACTGTTTTAAAAGCACACATCTGAGCTTCTTCCACTAGAAATGGTCAGTATATAGTGATTGATGTTTGGCTCCTGTATAGTAGGCAGGGCTTCATTCGCCATATTGACCGTTACACTTGTCCCCATTCAAAACTATACGAGTGATATGTCTTGTGCATTCTGTTGTTTTTGACACAAAAGAAGATGTTTTAAAAATGCTGGTTGATAGTATCCATTGACCTCCATAGTATTTTTTTCCAACAATGGCAGTCAATGGCTACCATCAACCAAAAATCTTTCAAAATAATTCCTCAAAAAACTGTGTCCAACCGAAGAAAGAAACTCAGAAAAAAGATTTTAAACAAGTGATGATGACAGAGATTTAATTTTTGGGTGAATTATCCCTTTAAACAAGTTTAGATCTTTAACAAACTTCCTCATTGGATTTCTCTGGATAGTGGTCATCTAATTCCAGTGAAACGCATTCTGATACACAAACAGAATGCCATTGCTTATCAGTTCTGCAAATCGCTAGTGGCACCAGCACGACCTCTTTCAAAAATTCAGTCGCACTGGCAGGAAAAAAGGTTGCAAATACAATCACTTACAGTCTGGAGTCCTGCCTGCTCTGATTACTATTGGCTTTGCTTGCAAATTTGTAAACATGCTAATTGTTGAAAACAAACGATGAAAATTGAAACCCCAGAGACTACATTTCAATTTATCTAAATAGTTGTTCATCGTATGAACAGCACATCACTTCATGCTAGGAGATTTTCGGGTTGGCATGATTCTTTTAGGAATCCACCCACATGAGCAGCGTAATTCGGGCCACTGCAGATAAACGTGTCGAACTCTTCCTCGTGTTTTGCATGTCTGATGAACAGCTCAATGAATAAAGCGCTCCATCTGGCAAAAGAAATCCATCAGATACATTTGTTTACTACTAAACGATTTGCTTCTGAATCAGATTACCTGTGTGTACAGATTTTCTGGGGTGATTTAAATGTCAGCTGTGGGATATGAGGCAGTGTGGTAGAGGCTTTGAGATGCATTTTAGCAAAATTACATAATGCCTCCCAGCTCTTTAAGTCCTTCTGTGTAATGAAGTACTTAATTGATAAGAATGCTGCAGTTATTCCCCCCTCCTGAGAACCAAGAGGCTTGTGCGAGCGTGTGGATGTGCTGGATACAGGATGTAAATCCTCTTTGCTTAGGGAGTTGATCCTTCTCTGGGTTTAATGTTACAAAATGGAATTTTGTGAACGCGAAGTGTATTAGTTGCATTTTATGATCTGATCTCTGCTTGTTCTTATTGTGGCTGAGCTGTCACACTTTTCGTTTACTTCCACTGACATGTGAAGACACGTAGGCTTCATATCCAAGTCAGGCTCATTCTGAAAACGTACCGCTATATACATTTCTGAAGAGTGCCAAATACGTCCCAGGAGGTACAAATTTTGTTTAGTTCTCAAATTTCTCTCAAGAGTGCCATTTGTGCCTGCTTTTCTTGTGTAAATCCACCAGAGGCTGCTGTCAACTCACTGACTGACTGATCGACTGACCCACGCTCCTCCTTCCCTAAACCCAACCAATAGTGTTTTCAGAAACATCAGTTGACCTGCACACCCTTCCCTAAAACCAACCGGCAGTTTTATATAGCAATCAGAAAAAGAAAAGCCCTCACCTGAATTTTACCACATTTTTGATTAAACCATATTCTAACCCTGTTATTTACTTTATTTTTAATAACTCTTTCTAAGAACTGATTTATTTTGTCTTTGCCATGATGACAGTAAATATTATTTTTCTGGAACCATTCTTCGCCGACTCAAACCCCATTGTCATGGTCAACTTCTCTCTACGCCCTAAGTCTGTCAATGTACATGGCGAGCTAACTGGACAAACTGGTAACCGCTGGAAAGCCTTTCATACCGCCTTGTAGCGTTTGTTTTAAAGACGAAATGCAGCCATACATACTTCTGCCTACATAATTTGCAATCTCCAGAAATATAAATGGGTCTATATATTCAGAATAAGCCGATGTTACCCACATTATAGTAGACATTTATTGTTTTGTTTTTAAATAAATGTTATAGATGTCTAATAAACATCTAATAAATATATTGGCTGAAGCAAGGCCTATAACTTGATTGTTTTGTTCTAAAACAGGGATTGAAATTGTTACAGTGTTACTTTTTGTTTTTGGTGCTGTTCTCTTTCAGACGGCAAAGTTTCTAAACGAACCAAAATTTCTATGCAAGTAAACTCTCCTCACATTGGTCAGAGTTTGGTTTATTTTCCAGGATTCCACTCAGATGTCATACATTGTCATTTTAATTTATAACAATGTGAAATTAAACTTTATTAGCGAAATGGTGCACATTCATTTTGAATGATGACACCCACAGACATAGTCCTCACAAATATATATCCTGATTTGATGATCATGATCATGATGACAGTAAATAATATTTTATTATATATTTTTCAAGACACTTTTATACAGCTTAAAGTGACATTTAAAGGCTTAACTAGGTTAATTAGGTTAACTAGGCAGGTTAGGGTAATTAACCAAGTTATTGTATAACGATAGTTTGTTCTGTAGACTATTAAAAAAATATATAGCTTAAAGGGGTTAACAATATTTACCTTAAAATAGTCTTTAAAAAATTTTAAACTGTTTTTATTTTAGCTGAAATAAAACAAATACGACTTTCTCCAGAAGAATAAATATTTTCAGACATATTGTGAAAATATCCTTGCTCTGTTAAACATCATATTTAATATTTAAAAAATAAAATAAAATAAAAATAGGCTAATAATTCTGCCTTCAACTGTATGTATTTATGTGTGTGTGTGTGTGTGTGTGTGTGTGTGTGTGTGTGTGTGTGTGTGTGTGTGTGTGTGTGTGTGTGTGTGTGTGTGTGTGTGTGTGTGTGTGTGTGTATGTGTATGTGTATGTGTATGTGTATATGTATATATATATATATATATATATATATATATATATATATATATAGATATAGTTAGACAGTATGCTTTCTTTTTTGTATTCAACATGAAACGCACTTTTATTAGTAGGAATGATATCTCTACTCATCATTCTCATCCATATATATGCCTATTACACAAAGGGATGCAACGATTAACCAGTTTCACTATTAATCGTGTTTTAATTTGTCACAGTACATTCATCAAAATGGCTTCACAACACTGCGTTTCTGGCATTTAACAATGGCTGAGGCTATTAAATAAAAGTCTTTCACATATCCTGTCTTTTGTACATTCAAGTTCGTTATCTCCAACGGAGGTGCACAGCTTGTGCGCACATATTGGCAGTGACATGCACGTGGCGCGCGAGCAGTATGATCTGCTCACACTTTCCTGGTGCACCTTGTTAAAAGAATGCCGTGAGTGAACAGAGTGAGTCACGTGACCAGAACAACCAAAATCTAAAGTCATTCCATCCCTTATTACATATCCATAATACACTATGATACAGCCTGCTTTGTTAATTTGTTGGATTTTATTGCTTTCTCACTATGATCGAACCGCACAAGTGTTTGTTTCAACCATATCATTCAGGCGGTCTCGGACTTATTGTTTAGGTTCAGATCAGAAAACCATTGTGGGTTTCACATTTGCCCAATTGAACTGAGATAAGCGGGCAAACACGGCAAGTTCTGAAACAAATGTCTAGGTGTGAAAGCACCTTAAATTTAGCATGTCAATGAACACTAATAGACATCTAATGATAAATATAGACATGTGGTTAGATAAACAGGAATGAATGAATACACATGAAGTCTGTCAATCTGTCTCTTTGATAACTAGTCTAGATGTAGACTATTTTTAAATCTCAATTCGGTTTTCACAAACAGTCCAAATTGAGCCTTGATGGAATAAAAAGTGTGACAAAAAAGGCCTAGTTCATACTTGATCACATTTAGCATTTTTGTCAATTCAATCACAATTGGACAGTGCTTAATACAGTTAATTAACAGGGGTTTAAGTTGTTCCACATTCATGCACTTTTAATAGTAGCTGTGTTATGATTCAAATAGGTTGTCTAGGGAGGGTAAACGTAACATTTATAATATTAGATTATTACTGAGTGGATGGATGGAAAATACACCAGGACACAAACTTTCCAATCGATTTGTTTATTCTTATGAGGAGAAGAAAGATGAAGCCAACAAAAGATGGGTTTACATGTGTGCGCTTTGTATAATGTATTTATAATAAAAAAAAGAAATACAATCAAAAAGTTTCAGGGGAAAAGGAACTAGAGTGGCGCCAAAGCAAAGAACTAAACAAAACCAAAAGCCACCTAAGCTAGAACACAAGATCCCCTTCTAAACTTACTAATAAAAATCAAAATGTGAAAAAGAAATGGAAATCTTAAGCATTTGCAAAGCCACACATAAACTCCCTGAAATAATAAGCAAAAATACAAAATGCGGCGCTCAGCCACTTACCTAGTGTTTCTGAACATTGAAGATACCTACGGGCAAAAAGTATGTCTCGCGACTTAGTAACCTATTCCCTTTTCCCCAAAAAGGAATGATAAACTCTTTAACCTTATTGACTTAATTTACATTGGTGTATAGTTATTCAGAAACACAGAAAAAAACATACAGTATGATCAGAAGCGAGCGAACATAAACCAACACACAAACACATACAGCATTCTGTAAAACAAGGCGTGCTGGTCGAATTTAAAGTCCGCGGAACGAAGTCCAATTGGTCCACAAGGAATTGCCCTAATAAGGAGTGACATGCTCGGGATCCAATCAGCAGGTACCTGGTAGAGAGAAAATAGCGGAACAAAAGGTGATAGGGCAAGACAAAGAGCAAATGACAGACAAGGAGAGGCGAAGGGAGTCAAGCAAAAACAGAGAGGGAGAAGGCACAAAAATACAAACTCCCACGGACCGTAACAAGCTGTATTGTCCTTCTGTTGACCTAGAGTGTGATCATTACTGGATGTGTTGTGAGATTGCGCACCAAGACAATATATTCATGCTTAATATGCTGCGCCAAAACACACAGATTATGATTGAAACCACAGTTGCCAACCTCATCCTTTTTAGTCGTTTGCTTTTCCGCTTTCTTGTAGATCTTTTAAGATGGCTTTGTTCATTCTATAGCATGCATGTGTTGTATACAAAAGTGAGGCAAAGCTTGATTTTAAGAGGAAAGAGTCTCTGAAATGTGAACACAAATGGTCACTAAAAAGAAACCTCATTTGAAACATTACATTTATAGCATTGGAGCGTGACATTAAAGAGATGGTTCACTCCAAAAATGAAAATTCTGTCATCATTTACTCATCCGTCACTTCTTCAAAACCTATTTGAGTTTCTTGAACATAAAGTAAGTTGATTTAAAGAATGCTGGTTAATAAGACCTATTGACTTCCATAGTATTTTTTCAAAATACTGGATGTTCTTCTGTGTGAACTGAAGTGTTTATAACCACATGAGGGAGAATACTTATGAGGTCAGTTTCACTTTTGGGTGAACCATCACTTTAAAATAGAACTGACTGCATATTTTTTACATCATGCATGGAATATTTGTTGAGTTAAGATACATTTGTTTGTTTTTTGTAAAAGACACTGCATAGTGTAATATATGCCTAGTGCTGTATTCAAAATGTGATGTCTGTCATAGCTTTACCCATTTTACCCATTTCAAGAGTTCACACTTAGATATTGCTTGACAGCTGTAAGCAGGTTTGGCATGCTGTCCCGGGAGAGAACCCTGAGCTCGGAGATAGTTGAGCCCAGGGCTCCCGCCAGGTCCATAGAGCATGTGAGGGGAGTACGAGATCAGGTGGTTCTCGAGAGCTCACCTTTTTGTAAAGGAGAAAAGGAGGAGAAAGGGGTGGATGGGGGGTTTCTTCGGAAAACGAAGATAAGGGAGTAATGTCTAGCTAGGCTACTTATAGTGGGTTAGGATAGATTTGATTGGCTAACTAATGAGTGTAGATAGGTGGCCAGCTGCTGTCAATTATATCACGTGCTCCTCTCGAAATTAGTTTAAAAACTTCACTTCAAGAGTTCACACTTAGATATTGCTTGACAGCTGTAAGCAGGTTTGGCATGCTGTCCCGGGAGAGAACCCTGAGCTCGGAGATAGTTGAGCCCAGGGCTCCCGCCAGGTCCATAGAGCATGTGAGGGGAGTACGAGATCAGGTGGTTCTCGAGAGCTCCCCAAATGCATGAAGCTCGGGACAGCAGCCGTGTATTCGAAGAAACTCCCCAAAAGGCTTGAAATGCTATATCCGGCTGCTGGATATAGTTATTTGAAAAAGAAAAGGTAAAGAGGGCTCCTTTGGAGCAAAGGGTGAAACAGGTTCCTGCGGGAACCCGAGCAGAGTTGGCTTGGGCTGTGAATACTCCTGCTGGAGTAGAGACTCGGGGAGACCACTGCGGGGGTCAGAGCCATGGGGTGGGCGGGAATCCTGCTGGAGTCATTACAAGGGAAGGGGAGTGAAGGACTCCGGCTGGAGAGGGGGGTGAAGGGGGGCAGGGGGGGCGGGGACTCCAAAGGAGTAATTTGCTCGAGGAACACTCCTTGCGGAGATTGAGCTGGGAGGTGGCAGCACTATATATAATTATATATTTATATGAAACATATAGATATATAAATATATAATGGGGTAATCTAGGGCCTTGGGGGGGCGTTTTTACTGACTCTTGCGAGAGTCGAAGCTCTTGGCTCTCCTGCGGGAGAGAGAGCTGTATGTGCCATCTCCAGCTGGAGTCGGGAAAAGGAATGGTCGGTGAAGCCCCAGCTGAAGGGGGAAATGGCAGTTGGGCGATGACCCCTGCGGGGGTCCGGTGCTCGGGATTAACTCCGCGGGAGTTAGAGCTTGAGGGTGACAGCACTATATATAAATATATATTTATATGCGTGGGTGCATATATATATACATATATATAAATAAATTAAAAAATAAAAGATAAGTGTGAGAAATAAACAAAAAATAAACATAAATAAAAGCTAGGGCCGGGGAGGGTCGGTGACATGACTCGTGTCACAGCCTGGGGTTGGGTGAGCTATTTAGCTGCTCCAGTAGGAGTCGGGAAAGATGAGGGGAGGGGGAAGACTTCTTACTGGAGGGTGACGGGCGGTATAGGTGCTCTAGGGGTGTTCCTGCGGGAACAGAGCGTGAGGGTGACAGCACTATATATAAATTCATATTTATATGCGTGGGTGCATATAGATATAAATTTATATAAATAAAATCAAACAGAGAGAAAAATAAATAGTGCTATACTATATGTCATTATGGAATGACATATAATATAAAAAGCTAAGGCCAGGGCAGTGAGATGATTCCTGCGAGAATCGAAGCTCGGGGTAACGCCCCTGCGGGGGCCAGAGCCATGGGGGGGGGCGGGGTCCTACAGAAGTTAGAAAAGTTGGGGGGCAGTGAAAACTTCTGTGGCAGCGGCCGGGGGGGGGGCGGGGGTGACAAGGGGGCCTGGGCAGGGAGAGAACTCCTACTGGAGTTAGGTGAGTGAAAAGGGGGAGAAGGCTGAGTGCAAATCAGCTGGAAGGAAGAAAGGAAGCTAGATGGCTGGGTCATGCCCGCGCCCTTGGGAGACTGGGTAGTTCCTCTGCCCTCGGGAAGCTGGTATGGTTGGGTCGTATTCTCTCCCTGGACTAGGCCCATGCCCTTGGCCGCTGGGATTACTGCGTCTGCTGGTGAGGGTCCTCTGAGCTTCCCTGAGATGGCTGTGGCTGAGTCAGATATAAGATTTGAAGGCGTCGGGAGACTACTTTCCTAGTGTTTGTATGTGTTGTTACGATAGCCCTGGTGTGCTGCTGTGGTGGTGGCTCCAATTCTGAATGAGTGACTGGATTATGAATCTGGTGGGAAGCCTGAATGGTCCTATGACTTTAAGGTGTTATGAAACCAAAAATGTTATTGAACGGAATGTGTGGATGTGTTGAGCAGTGAGAAACTGATGAAGTGTTCTGGGGTAACTTAAAATGTATAAATGAATGCTGACGCAAATTGTGTATGCTGTGGTTATGTTATTATCATCTTAAAAGGAGAGATGGAGTCAGCTGCGGCTCTGCTTCTGATACCAGTTTCTGAAAATAAAGCAAAAGAGAGTCAGCGATTTCCTATGCAACTAGGAACATGTACAGAAGTATTTTTTTTTTTTTTTTTTCTCAGAATGTATTGACTATATTGCCCGTTAGAAGCGCATTGGCGGCCCCGATAATATACCCCACGAAGGGGGCAGCATCTGTGTAAAAAGGATATACTGAGGATGAAATTGGATAGCTAATAAATGAATGGCTTCTATTCCAGCGCTTAAGGAAGGAAGCATAAGCAGGTCGCATGCTTTAAGCGCTACCTGATGGTTACGAACCTTTATGAATTTCATTTCTGTTAAACCAGGAGTCACCAAATATGGTACCGATGGGCACCAGATAGCTCACGAGGCTCTCGTGTGTTGCTCACAGGCCTGTTCTAAAATAGCTCACCATAACACCACTTACAAGTAAGCTTTCTCTAATATAGAAGTAATCATTTAAAATGTAAATATTTGCAAAGATAAATAAAATAGTGTTGCACGTTGATATATTAATTACAGGGTATTTCCTACCCTGTTAAATCATTGTTGGTAACTTTGAGAGAATCATAACATGATCAGTGACTACACCTGGATGAATATTATTCATTATTAAAAAATAACCAAAAACTTAAATTATAATTATAAGTAATTTGAGCAATTTGTTATTTGAGAAGTGTTTATCCAACTGGTAGCCCTCCACGTTAATCGGTGCCCGAAAGTAGCTCTTAGTTTCAGAGGTTAGTGACTCCCGTGTTAAACGCTAAAGACAACATTTTGAAGAAGACTGAAAACCTGTAACCATTGACTTTCACAGGAAGGAATAAATAATAAGGAAGTCAATGCGGCTGTCCGTAGTGCCCAGCCACAATTCATGACACTTCGTATTCTGCCGCGCCGTGGAGCGCTATTTGTATAATTGATTAGTTTATTTGATAAAGTATGAATGCTTGAGTCTGGTGCGCATTAATCTACTATCCTCTGTCGTAAGTGCGTCGCGTCACCGCGCCGTCGGCGCCTCTGCGACGCCCTTCAGGCAGAGTTTGTTACGGCCAAGATCGGATTTAGATCATTTCTCTTCTATTCCGGAGATTGCTGCTGCGAGATAAAATAGGTGAGTGACGAAAAGGCATCCCTGCGGGATAATGCGCATGTGTGTTTGATGTTCTAGATGGAGAGCAGTTTATGCTTAGCGTGATATTTCTTCCAGAATATAAAAGGGGACTGATTGTCGATTTATTCAAGTAGCTTATTAATGCTTGAAATTCTATCACTCCAAATTGATGCTTAAGAATTCTATAGAAGTGCTTAAGCCGGAGGTTCTTCCGCAATGAGAATGCAAATATTAGAAAACCGGTCACTAGTTTAGCTGGGGGATATTAGGGAGAGAGAAACGGGAACTTGTAGGTGAATTACGTGCGAACACCGTAGTTATTGGTGAAATCCAGCGGATCGTTTTTAAGCATAAATGTGTGGGCTACTTTTGCATCCGAATGTTAAACGGACTACGAAATGTAATTGTGACCTCCGATTGCCAGAAATCGGGTGGCGGGTGTAATGTTGATTGCAACCGAGCGCTGCAGCCGTCTAGATTAGAGAGATTGCTTGGTTTATAACGTGATAATTTAAGCATATTCATCTGGCAGAATCATGCTGTTAAAGCTGAAAAAGGCAGAATTATGAGGAGATGAAAGAGCCGTTATTAGACGTTTTTAGAAACGTTCTAATGTCCATTTCAGTAGGGCTGGTATGGATGTGCTTAACAGGGAATTGCTCTGTGATTTCTGGTGTAGCGTTGGTGGACGGCTAGTGAGGTTGTGGGAAGGGAGCGCCGAGATCGGCTGTGCTTCAGTAGACGAAACCTGGAATGAGAAATTCAGAAAATTAGGTCAGTTACAAACGTAATTCAGTAAAAGCATAAACATATTGACAAAAGTCGACAAGTAATTTCTATTTTATAATAGAAAATAATCAGCAGTAGCTGCGAGCTTGTAAAAATGAGAGGGGGAAAAAGCAATGATACGCAAGGTAGAGGGGCGGGGTGCGTAGGTGGTAAGGATCGCTGAAAGAGGAGGACTGGAGTGTGCACTGGAATCGGGAGCTGCAGGATGGAAGAGGTGAGGTGGGATTCCCAAGAGTTGCTTTATTGTCCGGGAGATAGGTTTTATCCGTGTTTAGAATTATGATTGCTGCAATATGTCCAAATCCAATATTGCTTTTTAATCCTTTCCTTGATTCTCCGGGGAGGCGGAGAGATTGCGGGTTTAATGTCTGTTTAGGATAGGGGGTGTGGCAGGAGCGTGTTATGTCCTGGGGGTGGCGGTGAAGACGTGGATTCGCAAGTGTTTTGGGTTTAATGCAGCGGCTTTGAATTATGGTCCCGGCGTCTAGGAGTTTGGAGGAGTTCAGTGACAGTCGTTGTTGGATATGAGTGACACATGATGATGCTGGAGAAGGTACGTAGCGGAGCTGGGGATTGCATTGTGATCTGGCTGGAGTGGATAGGCCTACGGCCTCTCGTTGGAGCCTCGGTCTCGAGCTGACTTTCATGCTGGGCTGGTTGTTGTTAAGACGGGGCTGGTGTTTCAGGGAGCCCGGAGCTTTCTTTCTTGTATGTAGCTGCGCTGATGCTGTTGTGATCTCAGCCGCCGTCGCTGTTGTTGTTGTTTTTGTCATTTTTTGTAGTTGCTGACGATGGTATTAAAGGTGGTGTGGTATTGTAGTTGAAGAATAGTAGGAGATGTGGAGGATCCGTTTTGTCCGTGAGTAACTTTTGGAGAAGCTAGAGCGGACCTGTCGTTTGTTTCTTCGGAAAACGAAGATAAGGGAGTAATGTCTAGCTAGGCTACTTATAGTGGGTTAGGATAGATTTGATTGGCTAACTAATGAGTGTAGATAGGTGGCCAGCTGCTGTCAATTATATCACGTGCTCCTCTCGAAATTAGTTTAAAAACTTCACGTATTAAAAGACAATAAAACCTGTTTTTATTGAATGACTAGTAGTTAAATTATAGGTGAGGCTGATGATTTCAAAGTGGAAGCTTAGGAATTTTTGGGAAGCGCCTATATAAAGCATTGCACTGGAATGTGGTATCTCCAGTTTGATGATTTTTGTTAAAGTGAATGAGGATGATGGTGAAGAACTGGTTTTACCCTTATTCTGTTGGTATTGTATTTACTACATATCTTTCTTAAAATGCAACATAACAGAAGATTCAATTGATTCACCAGCTGATGTTTTCAAAATTACACATTAGCTGCTTTAAGATGTCTAACGTATTGATAGCTGTTTTAAACAGTCTTAAGGCTGATGTAGAGGCTGTTTTGAACAGTCTTAAGGCTGCCCATTTTGAATACTCTTTTTTCAATGAGAGGTTTGAATGATTTGCTAACAGCCGCAAGTGTTTTGCATGCTGCTTATGCGACCTTCGCGGGAAACCGGAGCACCCGGAGGAAACCCACACACATGCGGGAAAAACATGCAAACTCCACACATGAATGCCAACTGAGCCTCAAACCAGCGGCCTTCTTGCTGTGAGGCGAAAGTGCTGCTGAGTATCACAGTATTAATAAATATTGAAATTATACCAATATTATCAACAACACTTTGCACAATGCGCAGCTGATTCAGTCGTTGCCTATCGACATAACAACTGCACCACATTTCTTTTTTTCTTGTCAACAAAAAGGCGTTGCAGTTAGCCTCGCGTTTTTGAAACGCGAAAAGCACGTTCAATGTGATAGGTCTCTTATTCTTCTGCGTCAAGAGCATGGTAGCTCGTATAGCCCTTACCGTGGCTGACGGTGACATGCATCTCTCAAAAAATAACAAGAAATAACACAAGTTCTGTGATTGGTTGGCTTGGTAGTTTTGACAAGTGTGGGTGGTGCTGAGAGCAGCTAGCCTGATGGTGCGAGTGCTTACAAGAGTAGAGTTTCGTTAAGGATCTTCAGATGGAAATTTTTGTTTTGTGTTTACCTTATGATCAAAGTAGTTGAACATTAAGGTTGCAATCAAGGCATGCGTCGTGGGTCACAGTGATCACTCGACACAGAAGTATAAATCAGTCTTTAGACAGGGGGTTGGAGAGGGGTAGCTGGGCGTGGGCATGGGATTATAACCGTTTTCAAGGTATACCGTGGTTTACAAAAGTCAAGGTTTTAAAACCTACAAAATTTTCTGCAATACCGTTCCTAATGTATTTGAATGATATTTTATTTATGTTTTTTTTAAGACAACAATATCTCCAGCAGAAAAGATGTCCAAAGATGTCGTTTTAAATTGTAAAAAAAAATTAGTTTTAGAAACAAATGAAGAGAGTAGAAGTCAATTATTCATTTAGCCTGACATGTTTAGTCTTGCTAAATATTTTAAATGTTTCCCAAATAAAATATATTGTGTTTAAATGGAAAAAAAATTTTTTTCAGACATTTAAAAATAATATATTTTAGAGCAGTAATTACAATATTGTGAAACGTGATATTTTTATCCAGGGTTACCATACTGTCAGAATCTTATACTGGCCCGTACTTGGGCATTGTGGCACTTTTTAAATACAACACCATAACCATATTAATAATAACAATGAACCTCTGTATTTGCATCCTCCTGACCTGTGCTATAGTGAGTGTGGGAGAGGAAGAGGTGGAGAAAATTGAGAGATAATAAAAACTGTGACCTACTGTAAGATGCTGTTTAAAAGATTTCACTGAGGTCATGCGGTTTATCTTTATTTGTTTCTCTTCGCCATTAGTCAACACAATGTTCTGTGAAAGACTGTAAATAGTAAGCAATAAACATTCTCAAGGCCGAGTTGGAAAATTCACCACTTGTACTATTTTCCAGCAATTGAGTTTTTTTTTTTTTTCTTTCAAGAAGCACCCGCTGGCAGAAAAAGCTGTTCGGCAAAGACAGAAACGACAGACTAGCATTAGTGCTCCTCTGAAAATTGCAATAAAAATAATGGGGATGAAATTGAGAGTAGTCATAAGTGGCTCATTAAGTAATAGTGTTTTCTTTTTAAACAGGCAAACCTTTTCCAAGTTTCTCATTCCGCGAACACTATTACTGTTAAACACTTGTGCATTGAAGTGGAGGATATATTTTCTTCCATTAAGATTTATGAGCATACAAATGATTTTTGAGTCTTGTAGTTCCCCTTGCACCGTGGAAGTGTTTGCTTTAAACTTGTTTCTAACATGTCTCAGCCTGTTTTGACTTTCGTTTAAGGGCTTTTGGTTATCTGAGTTGTGGTTGTGGTTTTCTGTTTGTTTCTGGGCGTCGATGAAATGTTTCTTTATAGCAAGTTTCACATCATTGTATGTAAAAGTTTGTTCATTGCGGATTTTCAGATAAAAATGACATAACTCTTTAAATATATCAGTTTAAAGATATTTCTTTAATAGAGTTTGCCCTTTTTGTGTAAAAAAAGAAGAATACATTTCCATTTACCATGTTCTGCAAGTATAAATTTGTTAGATGTTCCTATAAATTTGGCAACCTTAAAACTTAATATGTAGCAATATTGTTGATGTTTGATACTATGTAGACTTTAGCTTAAACATTAACAATCGTTATATAAGTTTTGCTATCCAAAATACAAATATTAAACTGTAAAATGCTTTGCAAACCACTATAAAGGGGACCTATTATCGAAGATCACTTTTATAGGGTCTAAAACACAGTTGAGTGGCAGCAATGTGAATATAGCCAGTCTTTAATAGTTAAAAAATAAAGTCAAACTTTATACAAAAAGTCTGTAAAACACCCTGATTGACGTTTTCTTTTTGTACATGTCATCGGGCCCATGAGCCCCCTCCATTAGTGAAAATCTCTTCCTTTTTAGTAAGCAGCCGTCTGCCATTAAAGTTTTCACCTGAAGATAATGTCATCAACTTAGAAGCGTTATAAATGTGCAGTTTTAGGATAGACAAATGATCACTGTTGTCTCTATAGACTTCTGAGACACTTCTTTGACACTGTTTTTCGCAGAGATAAAGTTAGAGATCTTGTTTTAAATCGGCTGTTATGGTGATGCACAGGCATTTGCTGCTCTGCTCTCTATTAAAAAAAAGTGTTGAGGGAGCAATCTCATTTGAATTTAAAGCAGCAGCCATTAAAATGGCACGCTTTAAATCAAAACCTAAAAGGGACAGTTTCAAAGGATTATTAAAAATATATATATTTGTGAGGTATTTTGAGAAAATACTTTACATACAAACTCCAGGGACTTTAGAGACATATTTCATGTCTTGTAAAAAGACATAAATAATAATGGGTTTCCTTTAAAATCCTAGCAGGGGCTTTTTTAGCATAAACAAACGTAATGTTTTAATTGATTTACATAATAGAAAGCTTGAAAAGTAATTAATTATCAGATTAAAACACATGAAAACCATTGATTTTGATTTACAATTTAGCTTTATTTAATAACTATGGTTGTATTGACAACTTTTGATAGTGTGTCTCCCGACTTACTTGCATACAAGGTTGCACAATATAAAAAATCTAACATTGCGATAATTTTTTTATTCTGCGATATTTATTGCGATATCAAAACAATTTCACTAAATTCTGCATTGTTTGTTTGATAGCTGAGCGACAAAAAAGCAAGCTCAAATTAAATGTTTCAATCAAATTTAAATGATTCAGATTTTTAAAAAATGTATATACTGCTATTTGACGAATAGAGGACTATGCAGAAGACATCGGCAAGCAAATCAAGCCAAAACTAGTGTAATTCTGTTATAAATTTGATTGTTTTGTATTAGTTGATATAAAGCAATGTTTTCTAGAATTTTTTTTACATTCGTTAAATAAACTAGGAAATTACCCATGATAATTTGCCCCACCTATATTTACCTTCGAGCTTTGATCAAGTTTGGTGTTTGGCTCTTCATAAGAAAAAGTTTGGGCACCCCGGTTTGGAACAATGTCGTTTGTCAAAATGGTATGTTTGTTGCAAGTAGTAGGATAAAGTAATAAGCAGGATAAAGTACATCCAGTATGGTTGTTTTTACAGAATAAAGCCCTTCAGTCTGTCGATAAGCCTGTCAGGCTATTTTCTGTGACGATAACCTCCTGGATGTAATTTAACCCTAAAATAAAGTACAGTACAGTATACTACAGTATGATTTGGTACCCTGATCAGGCTTGTGTTTTCACTGCCACTAGTACACTTACTTGGTAGGCATGGTGAATGAGAGAACACTGAGGTCAATGTCATGCTTGCTTGGAGAAGATAGCTTTATGGGCTGTTCCCATATTGTATCTTTTGCACACTCGAGTTGATCATTTCAAATCTAGACAAGCGGTAAGCGCATGAATAGATGAAGGAAGCGACACTTTTTTAGATGCTACAAGCAGCAGATCCTGTTCTTGCTTCTTTATTTGTAGCTGTTTGTCACAAGAAGATAATGTTTGGTTTAAGCTCGGGTCAACCATGGTTCATTGTTGTACCTTATTATTGTATTATTATGATGCCATGTTCATTCATTCTCAGTAGGGTTGTGCCGATAGACGATACTATCGTCTATCGACGATAGTCAGCCATATGGACGATAGCTAATAAAAATGACGATAATACGGCTTATTTTCTAGTTGTTGTTTTTTTTTTCAAAATTATTATTAGGCAGTTAATATTATCAAAGTACAATTCATTGGCCCTTGCATATTTCACACTGTCATCGTCGCGTAACCTTCACCCACCTGACACCAGAGGAATATATTTTAAAAATCATTCATAAATTTATCAGTGTTAGGCTAATATACAAAATTATGTAATAATATATAATTTTTGTTATTGTATAGTTATGCTATTTTTGTTGTAGGCTATAACAAAAATACTAAAACAAAACGAAAATAATGCACTTTTGCCGTTTTTTTTAACATGGTTAAAATAACTGTACAATGTCTCTTTATAACAAGCAGGCTTGACATAATTTGTGAAAGAAGGAAATTTAGTTTTAAAGTCCTTAATATGTTTTTCAAATAGGAGTGATTCTCTTTTAAAAATCGTCATATGCATGCAAGCCGCAAATGTATGATGCGTATTCAAAATAAATGCACAATAATCAGTCGGCTATGAAAATGAAAAGGTTTATTTCAAACTCTAACTTGTTTAACATATTTACCATAAAATAATGTTTATCTTGTTGCTAATAGCCAAACACGTTTCAATAAACAAAATGCAAAAAAAAATTAAATAACCAAGAACTAAAATAATGCAATAGTTACATTGCTTGCAGATTTAAAACAATATGACTGTTTACGATGCAAGAGTAATGCTTCCGTCTACAGATTTTTTGCCAAAAAAACAAGTTGGTTAACTTTTTCTGGTTTGAGTAGGCTGCGAAGTGGAGTGATTATGTTACCGGCTGCGCTAAACACGCGCTCTGAAGGGGTGCTAGGTGCGGTAACACATAGGTATTTTTTTGCCAGGTTTGCCATTAAAGGAAAACGGCGTCTATTTTCTTTCCACCAGTCCAGTGGCTTGTCATCACCATCAATTACTTCCTCTTGTAAGTAAGACGTGATTTCAGATTTTGCGCGCTGGTCTACAGGTGTGGATGTGGACACAGACGGCTTTGCTCTCCCAAGAAGACGACCCAGTGTTTTGATCCTCTTAGCCGGCTGATTCTCACTTGATGACGTACCTGCCGCATCTTCTTCCTCTTCCTCCTCCACTCTGATGGGTACAGGTGGCATATTCTAATATTCCACCATCTCAACCTCAAGCTGTGATTTGATCACATCAAGTTGTGCGGCATCGATGTGGTCGCCCTTATAGCGTGGGTCAAGGAGGGTAGATTTGCGCATTAGTTGGAGGGTACTGTCGTCATATTTCGAGTCGAGTTTCTCCAAAATCCGCCGTTTAATTCCTGCCGTCATCTCCACATCAGTCTCCTCCTCCTTCAGGATATCCTTTGTTAGCTGCAGCATGGGCAGCAGAGATGAGACTGTCACGTAATTTTCAGCTGATAAAATATCAGTAAATTCTGCGACAGGCTTCAACCCATCCCTGACAGCCTCTAGTACAGCAATGTCCTGCCAGGTCACGTTTGGGAGTGTTCCACGACGGCTCTTGTCATCAGCAAAAACCCTTTTGATGGCAGGAAGCTGTTCCAGAACTCTTACTACCATGGCATATGTTGATCCCCAACGAGTTGTACAATCCTAAAATATATTAAATGACAATTATGCGTCGATTGTTAATGTGATCACTTATTACACTGTAAAAAGTTTTTCAAGCAGTCCCTCACCCAATTAATAATTTGTCTTCAATTAAATTTGTAATTATTTGTTTTATTTTTCAAGTAATATATTTTTAGTTTAAAAAGTTGCTCAATCTAAATATTTTTTATTAAGAACTCAATTAATACATTTTTTGTTTTGACGAATATACAATTTTTAGGTTGGATATTTTGTACGCGCATGCACATTATACACACTCATCACCACCAGCCAGTCAACGGTCCGCGGTCGAATCGCAGACGACGCACTGGTCACTTGTGTGGATGTGTGGAAGTAAAGTTTAAGTTTTTAATAAATATCGATGTAATCAAAATTATTGATGTCTTTTTGTATGATTTGGTCAAATAATAATTATTTACAAATTTACAAATAATAATTATTTACAAAAAAAATCCAATTTTTAATTGAGAAAAATCTAATACATAGGCTATTTCTTAATTAGATTTTTTTGTTTTGATTACATCTAGGCTATTTCTTTTTGTTTTTATCAAAAACACAATTTAAACATTTTTACTTCATTCAACAAGAAAAATGTATAGGCCTACATTGTGCCAACTGCCAAGTTATATAAAATAGTTTTCTTAGATTTATAAAATATTGTTTAGGTCAAGTTACTTATTTTTCATTGACTAAAATGATAAAATATAGATGTGAACATTACCTTAATTTTTTTTAGTAAGCCTAGATCAACAGAAATCTTTTTACAGTGTATAGCCTAATTAAATAATATTATATTTGATTTACAAGTATTATTTCTAGTCTGACAAAAAAAAATATTTTTTCTTATTTTTCACTAAGATGGTTGTGCCACAAGATAAATATTAAGCAAATAAAATATAATAATTTCTGTACCGTTATCAGCATACGTTGAGGTAAATTAAGCTGTTCCTGCGCCTTGCGGAGCTCTTGTCGCCTCTTCCAGCTGTGAGAAAATGCCCCGTTAATATTGCGACAGATTCCAAGAGCGCGATCAGTTTTTGTTTTCTCCTTTTGTAGAGAATAATTCACTGCCACATTCAAGTTATGGCCAAAACAGTTCAGCCATGGCCATCCGAGCCTTCGTATGGCCGCAACAATATTGGCCCCGTTGTCAGTTGTAATGCATGAAATTTTACTCGGTTCTATGTCCCAATCTTGCATGGCATCTGACAGCGCCTCAGCCAGTACCTCTGCAGTGTGATTCTCCGGAATAAATGTTGTTTCCAGGCATTTTGCTTCGAGCTTCCAATCTTCCGAAATATAATGGACTGTCACAGACATATAGGGGGTCATGTTTATGCTTGACCACATGTCTGTGGTCAAAGCAACAAAGTTAGCAGCTTTCAGATCTTTAGCAATGATGTCTCTAGTTTCATTGTACAAGTTTGGGATAGCAGTTTCGGTGAAGTACTTGCGCCCAGGCAGCTCGTACTGTTTATCAAAGGTTTGGAGCAGGTCTTTAAAGCTTGCTTTCTCGACTGTATGATAGGAGACCATTTCCTTCGCAATGTACTTCGATACAGCTGCAGTGCACTGAGCCCACCTTTCACTGTTTCTTTTATACTTTGTGCTTTTTGAAAAAGCTCCGATGATTGATGGCTGACTTCGATCTTTGCTAATCGTGCCTTCTCTTGGCGCTAGTTTAGCAGCCTCAGCAGGGTGGCGGCCACGCAAATGTACGTACATGTTTGTGGTTTGTGATCCTTTTACCGGCACAACCTTCGAGCAAAGTCTGCAAACTGCCTGCGTGACATCGGCGGGTTCACCTTTTTCATCTGGTGTAAACCCGAAATATTGCCAAATAGGCGATGTGACATTTTTCTTTCCCACCAACTCCATCTTCCTTGTCAGAATGATAGACGGTCCTCATTTCCCATGTGTCATTTCGCGTGATAATTAATAATTACGTTAATATTAAAATAAAAGTGTAAATTAAAAAGAAAAAGTAGACTAATAAGTAAATAAATGATCTTATAAATAAGCAAACAAATAAATAATCAAAAAATTGCCCGTCCCCCCGATACTATCGTGTATCGGCGATCTTACAGGCTGACGATAGGACGATATGACAATGGGCATTATCGCGCAACCCTAATTCTCAGTCTTTATTTCGGAGGTTGCTACAACAAAATGAACCGACAACTATTCCTGCGTATTTTTTTACGCAGCAGATGTCTTTCCAGCTGCCACCCAGTATTGGGAAACACCCATATACACTCATTCACAATACAATAAATTTCTTCTTTTCACCTATACCGCATGTCTTTGGACTGTGGGGGAAATTGGAGCAAACCCATGCGAACACAGGGTGAACATGCAAACTCCACACAGAAATGCCAACCGCAACCTTCTTGCTGTGAGGCGACAGTGCTAACCACTGAGCCACTATGATGTCATGTTTTGGCTGTGTATTTAAAAAATCCACGATCTCTGGGAAACACCCATACACACTCAATCACACATATACACTACGCCAATTTAGCTTACACAGTTAACCTAAAGTACATGTCTTCGGACTTGTGTGGGAAACCGGAGCACCCGGAGGAAACCCACGCGAACACGGGGAGAGCATGCAAATTCCTCACAGAAATTGGTAAATAAAAAACTAAATTGGAAATAAAAATTTGAAAAAAAATATCAGCAGAAAAAAAGTTTTTTAATTATGATAAATTAATAAATCTGAAAAATGTAAATGTAGGTTTAAAAAAAAAAAAAAAACGTGGCTACATGTTGGTGACAAGTGAAGGGTATGTAAAGAATAAATTTTTTCGGGGGGTGAACTATCCCTAGTATATGAGAAAGTGTCTTTCTAACAATCAGTTTTTCATATACAATAGCTTTATGTGTTTAGAATTTATTTAACAAAGACCATATGTTTCTTAAGACAAGAACACGAGCTACTTTGCATCTGCATTCAGGCACTCTTAATGTAAAAGTACTGACATTTAATGGTAAAACCTCACGAAAGATCTCACGAAAATCTCACGATTCTGACTTTACAAATAAAAAAGTAATTACCAGAGATTCTGACAAAATTGTATTTCCTTTGAATGTTTTGTATATTCACTTAATCTCATAAGGCGTCTCTTGTTTCATCACTGGATGAACATTTATAATAAAAATTGGAAATAATAAATTCGAAAAATATATCAACAGACAAATGTTTTATAATTAAAATAAATTAATAAATCCGGAAATAATGTATAAATCTAACAAATTGTAACAAGTGAAGGGTATGTAAATTATGACATTTTTTCCTTTATTTTTGGGTGTCTAGTTTTCATCTAGCATCTTTATTAACTATCCCTATGAGAAACAATTGTATTAGCTTTCTAACAATCTTTTTTTTTCATTTACGTTTGCTTGATTTGTTTAGAATTGTTAAGATATTTGAGACAAGAACAAGAGCTAGTTTGCATCTGCATTCAGGCACTGTCGAAACAAAAGTATTGACTCTTAATAGTCAAATAGTTTTTTTAAAATAGAATCACAATTCTATCAAGCTTCTGAATAAACAAGTAGGAAAGTAATTTAGGTTCTGACAAAATTTGGTTCCTTTTTTAATTTTAGTATACATTTACTAAATCACTCAAGGCTTCACTTCTTTCATCACTGGATGAATCTGCATTTTGAACTAATCTTTTGAACACCCAATTAAGTGATTCATATGTTTTTTAACAGTTGCTTGTCGCCACCTGTGTAACAGATAGGGCTGCAGGATATTTGAAAAATGTGACAATGCGATATTTTGCATTGTTGCAATATATATTGTGATATGCATAAAATTTAAACAGACGATTGCCTCTATTTGGAAAGACTTCATCAATTTAGATCGACTTGGATGATTAAGTCTTTGAATAAATTTCAAGCCAAAATAAATAATCGAACAGTGTTTCTTTTTATTTTTGTACCTTGATACTGTTAGACTCCCCCAGAAAACCATAATCAATTGCAAAATAAACATGATTATCATTGTATAAATTATAAAAAAGTCATCAAATTTAATCATATCTTTATCTTTTAATCTTTAATAAATAATCTAATCCTAATGTTACAATCGTAGATAAACACATCGCAATATCAATGCTCAAACAATATATTGTTCAGCCCTAGTAACTGATACAACATATATAGGCTTTTTTCTCAATTAATAACACAAATAATAAATATATGCAAATCCCTGTCATTTATAAATAGTATCTTGTATGTGTCTGAACCAAGGTCGTCATCTTTTAACAATTGAGCAAGCAGCTTCATGTAATATTGCTTGAAACTGATTGCTTGACTAAAAGGCAAATACTAAAGAAAATATACTAAAATATTGTTTGATGTATAGAAAACAAAAAGCTGTAATATTAGTTGGTCAAGCTCTAATAATCACTGTGTAGCCAAACAATCAAAATTGACACCAGAATTACTAGCAAAAACAGTGAAAGGGCAACGCGGTAGTTAAACTTCCATAAATTTTTTTGAATTGCAGCAAATTCAGTGCCATTTGTGCACACATTATCCCAAACCATCAAAGAAAGGGCATTGTCCCATGCAAATAAGCTGTGTACATAAATTACCAAGCCCGTCCACTCAAATCTGGAGCACATCTTTCAAAAAAAGTCATCATATCCAACGGGACAGAGCAAACCGATTTGAAATAGCTCCGATGACCTTTCCTCGACCAATCAAGATTCGGGTTAAATCTGAAAAGGTTACGCTGGCACACGAGCCTTTATTTCACACCACGTACCAAAGCATAAACATACAGTAACGGTAGTGAAATCAAGTGTGCTAGAGAGGAAGAGGAGCCTCGCAGAAGCTCTCTCATCTCCATATCTTATTTCAATGTGGGAATAGCACTCTCAGCAATTATTGTTAGTATCAGTCAGACCATAAAGGCTTTTCCCTGTGGAGCCGAGGCAGCTATCTCACGTTCAGAGCAGGAGCTTGTCGACAATTGTTACGCTAATTGCTTTCACAGCAAGCGTCATTTATAAAGAAAACATGCTCTAAGACACACACGGAGGCTCAACATATGAGTGCGAACGCACACACAAGCACTCTCATTACCACTCTGACTGCTAAGAAGCAATAATGTACGTATGCTAGAAGGGCTGCACGATATATCATTTCAGCATTGAAATCGCAATAGTCACATCGCGAGTATACGCAATGTTGAGTCTGGATTATAATTTAGCATTTCGCAAGTGTTTTTTGAGGCCTGTGATCATGTGAGGGTTTAAAAGCATTATGGCTTAACAAATTGTACCATGTTTAACTTTGACAAATGAACCACATTATTTTTATTAATTTGTTTATAAAGCAAAGACTGCAGTAGTGGTGTGACGGGACACAAATCTCATGGTTTGGATCACATAATGTTCTTTTTTTTTTCACAGATCATACCATTTTTCAGATCAAACAAAAAGAGGAGGAGACAAATGTAAGGAAACACTTTTGGTTTTAACAAACAGAACATAGAGCATGTAATTTAATTAAAAATAAAAAGAAGAAATAATCAGCTGAATAAAAATAAATAGTAAAATATTCGCTAAATATAGAAATCTAACATTATAATTTGTACGACGTCTCATTTTCAATAAATGATTTAGTTTCGTTACTTATAAATCTTCACGTTTCATTGCTAGATGTGCAACTTTTGAAGAATTATTCAGTGGCATATTTTGGCATATTTTTTTTACGGATGTTAGTATTACCTATTGGTTAAATAATGTAATTGCTGCCTACAACTTTCACTTTTGAGAATCATTAAATGCATATGATGGTGATTTAATTTTTTACCATAAACATCAGTGGTTATATCTAAACTATAAACTGGTGTTATTTGACTGTTTGTAACTTCAAAACTAACTCAAAAGACTGGATCTCTTTCTTGATTTTTGCATTTTCAGATTTGAATGCAGCGATTCAAAGGTTTAATAAACATATACAAAATAATCACCATAATATATAATTTATGTTGCGTGGTTGTTGATATTCTAATATTTTAATGACTAATCATGCAGCTTACACTGAAAGCTTTGATACAGGCTAAACAAATAATGACAGAAAACCTGTAATAAAAAAAAAAAAAAACCACCACATCCCGAAGAACCCACCATAACTTCTTATCCTTAAGTTTTACAGGAAAGCCTAAATGCTTTTATACATGTGATTTGACTGACGCAAGAGGCGATATCTCAGCGAGCTTAACAAATTTTGGATTAATCTACAAGTAAAAAAAAAAAAAAAATGTATTAGTCCATGGGTCACTTTAGATATGGGCAAAAAATCATATGCCTGTATTTTTAGGAGGAATGACTGTATACGATATATATCCGGTATTTTCCCATATACGGTTACTTTGAGAGTTAAAGCCTTTATTAAAACTTTATTAAACATTTTTGAGCAAAATATAATTCAAACACAGGGGTTTCCTTCTCGGTTTAGAAATAAACAGCTGCACAAAAAAAATAACAGCTGCACAACATCTTTGATTAATAAAATACAGTAACGGTTTTTCTCATGCTTAAAACTATAAGTTGCACAACATTTCAAATTATAAAAAAATCTTTGATAAATAAATACGGTACATGTTTTACCACTGTGCTGTTGTGCAAATAACAAAGTAAACAGAACCATAAACATCGACAGCTACATTGTCAGAGGAAAAAAGGAACCCACTTAACCAGTAACACAACAAAAAGTATTGTAGGATAGAAAAGAACCACAATAAATGTAAATATGAAACACACAATATTTTATGTCACAATTACAGTGTTGTTATAAGTAATCCTGTATAAACAACAATTAAATCAGCTGTATATGTTTTTTTTTTTTAGTTACGCATTTACATCTATGTATTGTGCACAATTATTAAACCGTGCACATATCGAATATATCTAAAGATAAGACTTTCAGTCCATGTAAAAAATCCTACACTTTTTTTTGTTTGTTTTGACTAAACTTCTCCTTATTAAATAAGGAGAATAAAACAAATAGACTATAGATATGAGAAGAAATGAAATTGTTTCAGAGTACTGTGATGAAATGCTGGTTAAGCATAAAAATGTAAACAGTCATTATAACAGAGAAGAAGGCAGAGATAAATGTGTTATAACGTAAATGTAAAGAAGAGACCCTCATGTAATAAATACCAAACTTATAATCAGTGAATATGAGGTGGTTTCACGTTCAAAATGCGGTATAAAAATTCTCCCATTTTGGCGTTTTAATTCTTTTGAACACATTCATGTGCTGCTTGTCAATTTGACAAGGCTTCTATGTTCAATCATGCTGTCAATTGTGAAAGAAATTATCGATAAAAGGTTTCCGATAAACCACTGAGACAGCTGCAGATGCTGTGTGACAAGCGTGCACACGACAGGGAGTCAGATTTGTTCATGGAGTCAGATTTCCATACAACACCGGTACTGCATATTCCTCCATGTCGCGTCAGTGATGGGTCGTTCTTGAACGGTTCATTCATTTTGAACAAATCTATTGTATGACTCATTGAGTGAATCATTTATTTGCTCATGCACACATTTGTGCAAGTGGAGCTCGCGTGCTGCCTTGTAGTAATCTGTTTCGCGCAGAATGCGCAGGTGTGGCCTCAAGCCGCATAAATATGAACGATATTGGATAATACCGCATCCAATTGAGGAATCATATCGATATATTCCCAGAACCCGATATACTGCCCAGCCGTAGGTCACGTGTGGTCCGAACCGTGGGTTGTGATCCGTACAAATCAAGGATCAACCGTGACCCGTTACACCCCTACTATGCAGAATTATTTTACATTTGATTATAAAATTACTAAATACCTGAACACAGTACGACTCATCGGACAACCATAAAACACTGTTGTTTAATTTGTATCTTTTTTCTTTATTGAATTTATCTGTGCTTGTAGATTTTTTGCTTATGCATATGCACTCCGCTACAGAATCATCCCAACTTTTTTTTACATTATACAATCTCTTCAAATTGTAATGGAAACAATTTAGTGAAATTGTATTGCTATCGCAATATGTCTGTGTATAAGATCTCTGTATGAAAGGCGTTCACCCCAACCCTCTCCATCATACTCACTCTTCTCTTAGATGGGAAAGTTGGCCAAATCAAAGATTACGATGGGCCAACTTTGGCCCGTGGGCCCTACTTTTGGCATCTCTGTTCTAAACCATAATTGTTTATTAATTCTTCAGTTAAAAAGAAGGCTGACAGAACAAAAAATAAGCGGATGGATTATACTCTAACCTGCGCATTATTCTGTCACAAGTTGGTGCCAAAAATTAAAAAAGGCAAAGCTGACAGAAACAAAACTGGCTTGATAAAGCATAGACTAACCTATGTTTTATTCATTCACAAGACTGTGCCAAAGTACAAAAAAAGAGAAGAAAGTAAAAAACATGGAGTTACAGACAAGCAGATACATACAAATGTGGATGTAAGGATGTGAACGTATTCACTGAGCGTCAAGGTGATTCAAAATTCCTGGAAGAGTTATTTAGTAGTTGTCATCTTGAGATAACATGCCTTGAATTGTCATGACTGACCAATCAGAATCAAGTATTTCAGACAAGCATGTGATAAAATACCGATACACTAGAGTGCACATTTCTATTTCCTCCAAAAAACATAACATGCAGAGGATGCTTTTATTGTATCCTTTTAGGACATCCTACTGGCTATACAACGGCACACGTTATGATTTTGCCAAGTACGATGCAATCCTGGAATAACATCTATGTTGATCCTGGAGCATCATTTTTGTTTGGAAATGTAATCAATACCCATTTCCTACCGCTAAACCTAAGCATAACTGTAAAATATTCCCAAAATCAGAGGGGAATAATAGTCAGATAGCAATCATGTAGAAGTGCATGAACCTAACCATTCGCCTAAACTTAACATAAATGCTCAACATGTCCCTTAATCCCGATTGGCTGATTGGAATGTTGTTCCAGGATCGACATAGATGTTAATCCAGCAGCATGTCCTACTTGGTGAAATCAGGTTGGTGGTATAAAAAAATCTTTGATCACTAATGTACAGTTTAAAAATAACACTGCAGCAATATGCCATTTATGCCGCTATAGCGTTTAAACTCAGAGCCACTGTTTCACTTGAATGGATGCTACAGCGGCCCATACGCAAGCGATTCTCTCTGTATTCTAGCTTACAGCTTAATGACTTCCTGCCAGGGCTAAAGTATGTGCTCACTTCATAAATCCCCCCCTATTTTCGGCCCTAACCTCCCCTCTCACGCTCCGCTCCAGGTGCTGATGAAACCGTTCCCCTTCTGCATAATCATATTTCCTCGAGCATGAGCCAAAAACAGCTAGAGAGCCAGAGCTGCTTTTCTCTGAAACTCTCTGCCGCACTCATCCCTTGTGATTCCATGACTTTTAAACGGTTAAGTGGGAGACTTAGATTCTGATTAGATACAGTAGACATGCTTGTACAGAATTAGAAATGCATAGGAATTCTGGAACGGAGGTGTAACTAGAGCTGCGCTACTGCTTTGACAGAAATTTGACTTAAATTAAACATGACCACAGTTTTTTTTTCCTTTTAGCTTTAAATAAGTGTTAAACATTTTTCATTTCTGTTCAGTAAAATTATTTTAATTATATTTTAATATTGTGTTTTCTAAATCTATTTGAGGCTAGCAAAAATTTTTATTTGAGCTTTTTTATGCTTACCAAGGTTATTATAGTTAGGAAAATGAACAAAAAAACAAAAACTAGAGTTGAAAAAAAAAAATTTTATGAACTGAAATAAAAATAAAAACTAGAAATAATTGAAACTTTATTGTGTATATACACAACTAAATAAAAAAAAAAACTAAATTTATAGCAAAAACCTCATTCGTTTTCATCTTTGTAAATGGATTAAATATATACTGTAAGCCATATTTACTTCGCGCTGCTAGGTGTTTGACTGTATCGCACATCAGAGTCTGTAATCATGATACCATTAGCCAGATCAAGTCGGTCCTCCTCCAGTCATTCTCGCTGTTGCTCACGTGACAAAAACTATGGCTGGACATGGCAGCAGCATGGTGACAGCATTAAATATGACCCAAGCAGAAACTTAAAGTATTAATTTAACACATTTGTGCGCAATAATGGATTTTATTTCTGTATTGGTGATCGTGATCGCGAACAAATCATTCTTTTTAACTGGATCTTCTAAGTGAACTAGTTGAACCAATTCAGCAAATCGAACTGAATGATTTGAATCGATTCACGCCTCGTTCACAAACAACTTACTTTTTACATGGCTGATACCCCCTCTGACTCTAAATAACCCAATATATACTGAGTTATTCAGTTATTAGCTGTCTTAACCTGGCGAAGATTGTCACAAAAGATCTGGTTTGCATTAAAGTTCTGAACTTTCCATCACTACTGTGTATCTAACCTCAGAAGCAGCCTTGCACACATATTTTACTTAATGCTGCTGTCTTGTGGGCTGTTGTATTTGCATTTGAGGATGGGTAGATTGTAGAGATACAGTATATTATAGTGTTTTTTTGTCAAAAAATGTAGCCTGTCTTTGGTTGATTTTTATTTTTTTTTATTATTATTATTTTGTTATACAATATTTATTCTGATGATTTGATTCAAATCTTGCACCCAACAAATATCCTAATTTACCAAAAAACCCTTAAACTAATACAAAAACTAATAAAAAATGAAACTAAATCGAAGTAATTTCAAAATATATAAACTAGTAAATCTACCTCTAAAAATCCAATACTATTATAACCTTGATGCTTACAAATGGTGCATTTAATTTAACAAAAAAAAAAAAAACAGTAGAAATATTGTAAAACACGACTGTAATAATTGAATTTCAGCAGTTATTCATCAAATTTTTAGGGTCATATTGTCATATAAAAATCATTTCAAATGCTGATTTGGTGCTTTTTAAATAGTATAGATTCATTCATTCGTTCATTCATTTTCTACTGCTTTTCCAGGGCCGGGTTATGGGGGCAGCAGTCTAAAGTATAGTCAATTGAAAGTGGACCCGCTGTGTTTAATATTATTTGTAGAAACTTTTTTTTTCCCCCAGATTTTTTTTATCAGTTTAATGTTCAAAGGAGCATCATTTATTAAAAATAAATTCCAGTCTTTACTGTCACATTTGATCAATTTTATGCATTTTTCCTCAATGAAATGTATGAGCTATTGAATAAAAAGCCTTACAGATGACAGATTTTTCAGTGGTATGTATTTGATAAAATTTTGTTAATTCATTCAGTAGCTCATGGTGAATTTTTATATCAGTGAGGGTATTTCTGTTGAATATAATACTTATCCAAGACATTCTTCAGTTTTACTGTTGCTGAAGTTGTAGCCTGGAGCACACGGATGATCTGTGGTTAGGGAACACTGACGTGCAGCATCAACACTTCCAGTGTAGACAACCTCAAGCTGTCACAGTATGACTCAATGCTGGTCGCTTCAGTGTAGACACTGCATTGCTATCTGTTGGCAAATTTGGATGGGGGCCCGATGCCGTACTATGTTCTACAACAGTTGCTGCCAGCACTCTTAAAGGTGTGAGCTGAACATTTCTGCAGCATGATCTCTGCTGTGATATGATACTGCGTGATCTAGAACAGTGTGTATTCTATGACATAATTAATGCGGTGATGATATTTATCTGTGTTAAAAGACAGTGAACATTCTTTAACATGATGCTCTTGTGTTCTTGAAGAGTATAGCTGTGTTTCCATTCAAAGATGCAAATTAAACGCATGAGCAAGACTGGAATCTTGCATAAATCATTTGCGAATAAAGCAGTTTCCAAACAAAAAGACAAAGAGATCAAAATCATCACTTCCTTATTAACTGGTGCCAAATACAATTATGGTGCCATATACAATTTTTAAACTAAATATATTTTAACAGTATATTATAGATTATAGGGTTTGGCGATACAGCACAAAAAAATATAATGTTATAATGTCTCATATCATTCGGTATTAATAATTATTGATTTTTTTTATTATCAGATTTACTCGTGGTTCTAAAAAAAATCTTAATATGCGTGACTGCCTTTTTGCTATTTTGAAAATACAAATAGTATTTAGATTGGCCACTATGGCTTTATTTATTTTCTCTGCTCACTGCATGCAAAACAATCACCAACCAATGAGAGTGATGGTAAACATAAGAAAGCCGATTGGCTGAAAATATTGTTGAGGGCCAATAGTTAAACGTGACTTTTGCTCTAACTTGCGCATGGTGACTTCTGTGTGTGTGCGGTCACACACAATCCACACAGCTTTCGCTAGCACTCATTCACCACACACAAGTTAATACCGGATCCATTAAAATAAATACTGGAATGCGAAACACGAATATCTGACATTTTCTGGAACATGATCCAGTAAGATTCTGCTCAAATTAAGCACTGGTTCCAGAACAATGGACATTCTATAACAGGATAGTCATGTATGTTATAGAACAGTACATATTGTGCAAAATTACCTCAAATGTTCCTGTGTTTTACAGAATTTTGGGCATTCTAATACATTCCTTTGTGTTCTAGAAAATTAATCACTACCCACATAGCAAAATTTCTTTGGCCCAGCTCTGGCCCACACAATCAGGTTTTGCTTGGCCCACATGCCGCAGTGAATTACGGTACATGACTGGACCAAATCTGGTTTCCAGACAAGGGCCAAACACAGACCATATCTGGGCCAAGTCTCAGCCAAGTTAATAACTCATAACTGGGCCAGAACTGGGCCAGATAGGTTGGTGTGTCACGATTGCAATGAAATTGATAAACCCATGGAGTGATGCGCTTTAGGCACACTATGGGCACGCTTTTTCTCAAAGTGACCTGATTGGTAGAATTTTTTTTCTTATCTCAAAAATGATTTTAGTGTATTTTAAATGTGGGTCAAGACTGGCCAAACTCACATGGCCCACTTATCAAATTTTTAAATCTGGGCCAAATACTACGTTTTTCATCTGGCCCAAATCTTGTGTGCCGCCTTAAAAACGGTGCCACCTCTGCCAAACCCGGGCCATGTTTGGCCCACATGCTGTATGCCAGTGCCGGATGAATGCCTGCTGTGCCAGCTTTTTGCCAAATCTGGGCCAGAATTCTTTGCTACTGGGGTACTTCATTACTGCTGTGACAGTGCTCCTGCGCATTCTAGAAACAATATACGTTCTACATGATGTTCCGTTATTCTACATCAGTAATTCTTCAGCATGATGTTCGTGTATTCTCGATCAGTGCTTCTTTCTTCAGTGGTATCATTGTAATCATGAGATAATAAACACAAATAGCACATAATGCTTCTTTATAATCAAATGTAGTTTATATTGCAGGATAAATATGCTTATCTTCTAGTAAACTGCATTGCTTTTGAATGGGCTTAACATGTATTTTCTACTTAACATCACACTTTATGGTATTTAGGCACTGATTTGTGTTTTAAGTTAGTGGAACAACAAGCCTATTTACACAAATGGACACAAGCCATGTGATATCCCATCATCTTTAGAGTAAATAAGACCCAGACTGCATTAAGTATGGGTTTACTTAAAAAGAGGATCAACATGGTTTGTTCTGACCACAGTATGTTGTGTGTGGTGAATTATTGGCTGCTGTGAGCACGAACCCACTGCAATTCAGCTGACATTTAAAACCATGCGGACTATAAAGACTTCAAATCACACTTCAGCTGTTGTTTAAGCATCCGCAAGTCTCTCATGGTTATAATTCTGCATATTGTTTAGCCCGTATGGATAATATAGTAGTGAAACTGTACTCTTAAAAGTTTGGTTTAAAATGACAGTTTAATTGCTGTTTGTATGACATGCTTTATTTTATTTTATTAAAAAAAAAATTTTTTTTAAATAATATTTTGTTTTATTAAAATGTTTTATTTATTTTATGAAAATATATTTTATTTTAATAAAATTATTTTATTTTATCAATTTTATTTTATTTTATTAAAATATTTTATTTTATTAAAACATTTTCTATTTTTTTATTAAAATATTTATATTTTATTAAACATTTTTATTTTGCTATTAAAATAATTTCTATCATTCAAATATTTTATTTAATTAAAATATTTTATTTTGTTAAAATATTTTATTTAATTAAAATACTTTCTTTTATTTTATGAAAATATATTTTATTTTGTTTTATTTTATTCAAAATGTTTTATTTTATTAAAATATATTATATTTAAGTTCATTTTATTAAAATGTTTTATTTTATTCATATAGTTTTTCTTTTTGCTAATTTTATTTAATTTTATTTTAGTTAAATAGAAATATTTTTATGTACTTAATTAAAATATTTTGTTTTATTAAAATATTGATTTTATTAAAATATTTGTATTTTATTTTATTAAAATATTAATAAAATAATATTGCATTAAATTTTAATTCATATAATTATTTTTATTTCATTAAATTATTTTATTTAATTTTATTTATTTTAGTCAAATATAAAATTTCATTACTGAATGAAAACTGTACAGAAAGGTAGATTTAAAGTCAACTACTATCATATTTTTAGTATCTTTACAAAAAAAAAAAAATGCCAACAGTTGAAGTATTGGGTCTGTTGTCTTGGAAATGCTCTGAGTGTGTCTAAAGCATTGTGTTTTTTCCATGTAAATGCCATTAGATGCAATACAGTATGTTTTTCTCGTGGTGAAATGGTATTGGTTGGAGAGCAGCTGTTATGTTGATGTTGTAGGTTTTCGACTGAGCAACAGAGAGGCCCACACAGTCTGGCTGCATTGAGGCTGGAAATAGCACACTGCCACACACACACACGCACACACACACACACACACTGCTGCCACAGCACATGAGTGACACTGCACTGGAAATAAAAGAAAAACACTCTAGTCTGCAGGGAGGGACACAGTTGTGCTTGACTGCCGTCAGTTCTGAGTCGACCGTATCCCTGTCGTTACTGGAAAATTGTCTTTTTCTGTCAGATGTTTCGACCATGGTGATGTGACATCCAATGACAGCAGTGATGGATGCAGCTTTGCCACACTTCTTGAATGTATTGCTGGGGTCATACAATGCTTTCTATTGTGATTTTTGTCTGCTTATAATGATAATGGTTATGCATCACAACCATGATGTAATTTCATTCCAAATGACTGTTTTGTGTCTTGTCTCTCACCCTTAAAGGTCCTGTGATGGACTTTGAAATGCAAAGTTTAAAGTAATCTCACCTGAAACACGAATACAGGGTGTATTCGTATAGTATAGGGTGTATAGTAGCTTTTTCTACAGACAATAACCTTTTGTTTTTATCACAAATCAGAGTGAGAGTAAAAATTAAAAGCAAAAAAGTGTTATGAATGGGTCGAGGCATTTCAGATAGTGGAGAGCATTTGATTGGCCAGAACATCTGATGAAACACTGAAGTATGAGACGATGTCAAAAATAGTCATTTGTCCACTAGGCCTAAGACTAACACACTAACTGTATGCACACACTTGCGTACACTATGTGAATATTCAGCAGAAAGCTCATAAGAACACGATTATGAATAGGCTCAGGACAAATTGTCAAAGCTGTGGATTAAAGTTACTCTAATAATGTTAGTAATATTTTGTTTCTTGCACAGACCATTCATTCATTCATTCATTCATTCATTCATTCTTCTTCTGTTTGGTTCCATATTTATCAGGGGTCAACACAGCAGAATGAACTGCCAACTATTCTGGCATATGTTTTACGCAACGGATGCCCTTCAAGCTGCAACCCAGTACAGGGAAACACCCATAGACTGGAATTCACACACACACACTCATACAGTACAGACAATTTAGATGACCTAATTCAGTTATACCGCTATCTTTGGACTGTGGGGGAAACTAAAACACCAACTGGCCCAGCCGGGACTAGTTATAATAATAATAAATAATAATAATAACTAATGCCAATGAAAACCAACTGTGTTGTCAGTCCGTGTCTGGTCCTGTCTGGAACTAAGAAGCTGCATGTGAACACACCAAACAGATAGCAGCCATATGAAATGCCATTCTGCGTGAGAGGACATAACCTTCTGACCTGCAGGGGGCAGTATTCGGTTTTCTCATTCCACAAAGGGAAGCCGTAAGATGAAATCGGCACAGAACAACTATAGTTATAAAATCATTATACAATAGGCTTCAGTTTTCTTTGCTATAATGATACACCATCACAATTCACCACAGTTTACACTAATGTTATTACAGTTTTTCAGTTTACTGTACTACATTATTCTGTAGCTCCCCATGTTTGCTTGGGTTTGCTACGGATGCTCCAGTTTCTCACACAGTCCAAAGATTTGCTTTAAAGGTAAATTGGGTAAGCTAAATTCTCTGTAGTGTATGATGGTGTAAGGATGTTTCCCAGAGATGGGTTGCAGCTGGAAGGGCATCCTTGTGTAAAACATATGCTGGATAAGTTGGTGGTTCATTCTGCTGTGGCGACCCCAGATTAATAAAGAGACTAAGCCGAAAAGAAAATGAATGAATGAGTATTCTGTAGCATTCATTAACAAAGAGTTGTACACATTCTACACTTTAGTATGTGTTTCAAAAACATGTTTATTATAAATTACTGTGAAGTTAGATTTTTCCCCATGCGGATATCTTCCAGACGTCATGAAATAACGGATTAAATTATACAAAAGCGTGGACGCATAGTCTACATTATTATTATTTATTTTTGTTAGGGGGAATAAACTTAATTAACTTGCCATCAACAAACATTCACCGCTGCTGCACATCTCGATGTTAAAGTTACGGTTGCTTGTTCCACCAAAACGGCAGTAAAGACTTGGATTATTGCAAATCAAGATGGAGCAATTACATGGCACGGTACATTATATTATCCTGGATTTTCTGTTCAGTGTTTGTATCTGATTTTTATATAACACATTAACATATTTATACACTTAGGTAGGCCTGTATATAATCTTTATTGGTACTGTAAGACGAATTATTCCATTCATAAAAAGCTTGTACACATGGATGTTTCTTGAGTTTTCTCCCCTTTATGAGCAAAAACTTTTGGAAGTCTATAAAAGCTGTTTGGCGTTCTCATTTTGGCCAATTGATTATAAACAACATAAAACCGCAATATTTTAATTTTCTGATAACGATTCCTATGTAGAAGAACCACTTCCTGCCCTCTATCTGAATTTAGCATGCCATCAATGACGTCGTGTGAAAACAACCTATTGTATTTCTAGTGTCATAGTAAAAAAACGCAAAGTGAAAAACTGATTTTAAACCACAATTGGGCGACAGGTCATAATTATAAAAAAATGACAAAATATTATGGTTCTTTTTTCTTATTATGTACTTTTATTAGTTTTCCAATCAGTTTGAAGTAGGGCTGGGCGATTTAGCAAAAAAAAAAAAAAAAAAAAAATCTAGGTTTTTTTATAAAGTTTGACCGATTCACGATTTCGATTTTGATTTTTTTTTAGTGTGTAACTAGTCTTCTCAAAACATTACAACAACATGACTGAAGTAACACTCTCTTTAAAAGTAACTTGAAAAACCATCTGGTTAAGGAACATTGTATTTTTAATGGCCATGTCATACAAAAATCGGTCAAGGTGTAAATAAATGTAAAACAAATTCACGAGTTAAATAGCGTTGCTAAAGATTTGAATAAGAAATATTTGTGTAAATATTGCACTTGCAGGAATACAGAGGTATTTTTGCAAGTTTTGCTAAGCCTAGGAAAGATTGGCTTTCAGCTCGACTTTGACTTTGTTTTCTTATGATTGAATGTCAGGTTGTAATGCTGCTGCCTTTTTCTTAAAAAGATACAGTGGAAGAAAAAGGACTGAACATGTAAACTGTAAAGCCTAATTTAACCCAATGTGTGAAGTTGTGGACGTATTGCAGGAGCAAATACAAGCACCAGATGTGTGTCTAATATAATATATTTATTCTATTTTTCTTTTTCCCCCTTTTAAATACCGATCATTTCATGCGCTTTGCTCCACTCTGTATTATGCTGCCTGATCTCTCTGGTTTTCAACTAGGTCCGCTAAATGACGTCATGGGGGCGGGTACTTTCATTTTCACTGCTACAGTCCCTCACCTTTGCTCGTGTTCAATCGACTTGATGAGGGAACGTCTTGACAATCCACACAGACGTGCAACAAGTAAAATCCTACATGACTTCACGCTTTAACAGGCAGTCAAGCAGATCGCACACCAGAAGCGCCGCGACACGGCGCGGACATGACAGTTTAAACTATCACACACCAGACGCGCACACTCGCATGATATTTAACATGAAACTAATAAGATGGCGCTCTGTGGACAGGCTGAAATATGAACTGCTTTGTGAATCGTGGCTGGACAGCGTCGGTGTGTGTATAGAAACCTGTTTAGAATTCTAAAATCCATGGCGTGGTGCTGTGCGGCGCATCGCCGAGAGGCGCTTTTGGTGTGCTTCCTGCTTCATTCAGAGAGTGAAACAAAGCGCATTGGTGCCATTATAATGTATTAAATATATATATTTTTTAAAAATCGAGATTTCTCGACTTGATTCAAAATTAAATCGTCTTAAAACGTAAATTCGAATTAATCGCAAAAAATCGGAAAAATCGGCTTTCTTGTCATTCTGCTACATGTTTATATGCTTTTGGACTTAATTCAATTGTACGCTCCATCAAGGGCACTTAGATTTGACTGTAATACGAAAGAGGTTAAAAACCAGAGGATCTGTGCTTTTACAAATCTCTTTTCATCCCCAATTTAATATTTCACATTATGACCCCTTTAACACACATTAGCATAGCAAAGCTTGACCGATTATATTACTGTTGAATTCTTTTGCTATTGTGACTGGCTGATACTCTTGGCAGGTTTGTTTTCCTAGAGGATACAGAAGGACCACCTTAGTTTTGTCAAAAGTGTTATTCACTTCCCTTTCAAACACTCCAGGCTTGAGCCCATGTGAGCCTTGTGCAGGTTTGTTCAGTACGCCTCGGCGTGCTCCTTCAGAACTGGCACACTGTCTGCCTGTTTATTGGTTTTGTAATGGGATCCATATCAGGAATTTTTGGCAGAGGCCGAGTAAATGAGCTAACACACATTTGGACCCCACTGGCTAAATAAGAGCCATTGTTTAGAGCAGAAAGCACAATAGTGTTTCTGTCTTAACGCCTCACGGAGCCAAAAAGAGAGATATAACAAAGCTTTGGTCAAAATAATCGCTAATTGTGTGATTTCCTGACCTGATGCTTTTGGGGAAGCTCGAAAGCATGTCTGTTTTGTCTCTGAAATGGCTGTGGATCTCAAACAGAGCTGTGTGTTAGGCTACACGACACCTTTTTTATTTGTTGGTTTGCACTTCATGGAAAAGGGGAGGTTGGGGGGGTTGGCACAAGCCCTGCAATAATCTCTCCAAAGCCTGCAGACACTTGGGTGTGGTACACATACACACTTCACACGCAGCCATAAAATGCCTTTGTGGCGTTTGGTCCTTTTGAAATCTTGTTAGAAATCTTCTAGACTGTTGATTCTGGAGTGCCACTGGCAGGTAAAGAAGTTCCTTAGGCTTGTGTGATCCAGGGTGATGAACACATTGCGGGCATTCTTGAAATTTACGCATCTAATCACCTTGCCGTTGAATTCTCTGGACAGTTGTTTTGGCGGAGAGTCCAGTTCATGACTGGGTTTGGCATGTATCGAGTTTCTGTGGCTGAAGTGTTGGAGAATAAGGCACTGAGTATTTGACATAAGTGTGAGATGATTTGTAAATGCTTGCATTTTAATTGTTTTTCTAGTGTCATGGTAGAAAAACGCAAAATGAAAAACTGATTTTGAACCAACACAATTGGGCGACTGGTCATGATTATTAAAAATGGCAAAAGCTTATGGTTTCTGATCTCACTTTTTTCTAGTGGTTTTTGAAGTCAAGTTAAGTTAAGCTTTATTGTCATTCTGCTAAATGTTTATACACTGTTAGAGTTAATTCAATTGTACGCTCCATCAAGGACACTTAGATGTGCTGAGCAGTTAATTTTGACTGGTATATGAAAGTTTGACTGTTTAACAAGGTTAAAAACCAGATGATCTGTGCCTTTTCAGTGGTACAGTAACTTTGGACAAAGACCATAGAATACACAAGACATATCACTCATAGTTTTGAATGGTGAAAAGTGTAACGGTCAATATGGCAAACTAAGCTCTTTCAACTAGTACAGGAACCAAGCATAAATCCTTATATATTGACGTATGTCTAGGGGAAAACCTCGGACCAGACACTAGAATCTCAATGAATACGTGCTTCTTAGACATGAGAAATATAATCACATAAAGCTTGAAATTTCTACTTTTAAATGAACCAAGTGCACTTAAAAACTAACGTTTGTTGGTTTTATAATCTGTATGAAACGAACTTGAGGTACAGTCCGTCCTGTCAAACACACATCACATGACAGCAGAAACTACTCAACACCCACAGACTTGTAAACAAAAAGTAACTTTCATTTCTGGAGGAGATTCGCCATAAAGACCAAGTTTTGAATTACTTCAGAAGACCAGCACGATCAGACGATCATTATCCAGAGGATGATAATGTGCAGAATGCACATTAGCTCAGGCAACCTGAAAATATGCTAATTTAGTTTGATTCGAACGTTTTTGCTAGTCTACATTTTATGATTCAGTCTTTTTTCTTCTTAGAAAATTCACCTGCAAGTCATATACTCACAATAACAAGTTGACATCTTATAATTCGGATGTTTTATATCATATTTGTGACTATGTATCACACAATTCTGAGATATCAAAAAGCTGAATTTCTCGATGAAAACTAAGAGTTGTTATCAAGCCTGTAAACTCATAATAGCAGGACATTTTCTTTTACAATTCTGACAATTTTTCCTTTTGCATTTCTTTGAAAAAATGGCAAAACAATAAAAGGGGGACAGGAAAAGACACTAATGTGAGGAGAAAATCAAGTTCAACAAAATACAGTGCAGTACATAGTGAAATGAAACAATGTTCCTCCAGGACCAAGGTGCTACATCAACAACATAAACTAACAACATAACAAGAACGCAAGGTGCGTTTTGTGCAACATTTAGTGCAAATAAGACTGAACAGAGAAGGCAGGAAAAGACAAGAAAAAGTAACAGTAACAAAATCATCAGCAAAAAGCCTATTGACCCCACTATATAAACTTCAAACAGTTCCATTTTTACAAATAACACTGGGGACGAAGGAAAGTAGTAAAATATATAGAAAGAAATATCATATGTAACTAGCATGCCTAAAGGAGCCACTATCAATATGTGATAGGATATTATTGATGCTGTTAAATGCATGCTAACTTTTTCCATTGGTTTTCAAATTTGCATGCTTGTGTGCTTTGTGTGTAGAAAGTGGCTGCACAGAGAAAACATTTGTCATTGATGCTCAGGATTTGTTGCTCACCAAATAAAATAATGAAATAAAAAGTTGACTAGGACAGTCAGACACAATCTCAGAAACTTTGTACTCACGTTCTCCATATGGAAATCTCAAATAGTTCAGCAAATAATCAGAAGGCAGCGGCAGCAGAGTTTTCTGCTCTGTCACCTGCTGTTTCTTCTCTTCCTGTTGCTGTCTATCTCCATCTGTCTCTCTCTCTCCCTCTGTCTCTCTAACCATCTTAAGTATGTGTGTTTATGTATGTGATGGCTTTTAAAACATCTTGTTAAACATAATCAGTTTGTTAGCAGTCTGCTAAAAACGGCAGCGCTCACCGCTACCCACATTCTTGCACAGATACAAACACACACAAACAAACAAACCCTGACTGCAACTGAAAACCTGACAAGATGCCAAACTTGACACAGATTTATTTCAAAAGGCAAAATGCTGTGTGCTGCAAAACAAGGCAGTGGGGGTAGTTAAAGAAGCGGCTCACCAGAAAGCTGTCATCATTTTCTTTCACTCTCGTGTCATTACAAACCTATATTTTAGGATTTTGTTTTCCTGTTGAACACATAAAACGATATCAATCTCTGGCATTTACAAAAAGAACACAAAACTATGTAGAATCATAAAAGTGGTCCATAAGACTAGTGCATTTTCAAGATCTGAGGTAAACTATCCGCTGCTTATTTCAGTATGGCAATAAATGTCACATGATATGGTATTTTAACTTTCATTAATTATACTGCATAAAGCACTTAATCAGTACCCGAAGATATCATTCTGTCATAATAGTTTATGCTGTTGTTTAGCAGCGACAAACCATTTCTAAAATAGAAATTCAAGTGATTGTTAGGACAAAAACTCCTTTTAACATGGAAAATATTTCAGTAATCTATTGCGTGTCATCACTTGATGGTAAAGGTATGGTGAATACGCTTCTGATGATGTTGTTAATCTGGCAACCTATGTTTTAGTGGTCGTCAGAGGGGCTGGGTGAAAAGGTGTTTTGAATTTGGAGTGCAATACCTAGTTTATGGCCCATTTCCCTCAAGTTGTACGGTATGATACGGTACACTTTTATGTCCGTTTCCACTATCAAAAGGTACCAAAAAGTAAACCGTACCATACCACTTTTTAGGTACCCTTTCCAAATCTAGCACAACAGAATGATACCAAAAGGATGGAGCTAGATGGGCAGCTAAATGCAATTGGTTTACAGAGAATCGTCTCTAGCATGTGCAACAAGTCATAAAAATGAAAACAATGGAAGTGGCATTTTTAAATACACAGGTAAGACATTACTTCGTAACAATGCATATATGCATTCCTATATTGTTGTTTTCGAGGCTGTCTAAAGGAGCGTAGAAAATTGCGAGTGGTTTTACTTTTTCTCTCTTCTATCTATTTGTGTGTACTCGCCACACGTCTATATTTGAAATAACAAACCTGAGCTCATGATAATAACTTGTGCGTTATTATTGAAGTGCAGATTCTCACATTCTTTTTGGACATTGGAAGGTGTGACTGTACTTCTACTTTTCTATACTACTCTATCATTATTTTGGAAGAATCCCCATTCCACCCCATCTCCACTTTTTCCTCCCTTTTCTAAGGGGAGCTCTCGAGACTTACCTGATCTCTGATTACCTTAAATGCTGGTTCTCTCCTGGGACAGCATGCCAAACCTGCTAATAATATGACAAGCATATCTAAGTGGGAACTCTTGAAACAAACTCGATTAATGAAGACATTTTGAAGAAAATTGCATGCTTTACTATAGCTTTTAGAGGTGCCGCCATCCTAAAATATTGCTGTGTCTGACATCACGGGGGTTTGTTTAGTTTCCTCAGCTGAACAGATACAGTGGAAATAATGGACTGAACACGGAGACTGTTAAGCATTTTTCACAAAATTAAAAAGACACAAGCGTATGTACTATATTCTCTGCCGTTTGAATCACATTTAAATTAATAATACAAAAAAAAAGGTTAAAATAAAATAAATCCAAAGGCTACTAGCACCGCTTTAAAAACAAATTACTTGATACAACTAAAACAAATGCATTATTTTACACAGCTAACATATTTGCAACACATATTTAAACAGATTTGTAATAGTCTTAGCATTAATGCATGTAGAAATACCTGATTTTGTAGTAACTTTGGTGGCAAGGTTTAGAAATGCCAACACAAAGCTAGTGTCTAGTACCCTATCTGGTCTACATTTTTTATTTACAGTTAAAGTCAGAATTATCAGCTCCCGTTTGAAATGTTGTTGCTTTTTAAAATATTTCCCAAATGATGTTTAACAGAGCAAGGAATTTTTTACTATATGTCTGATAATATTTTTTTCTTCTGGAGAAAGTCATATTTGTTTTATTTCGGCTAAAATAAAGCAGTTTTTATTTTTTTTAAAAATCATTTTAAGGTCAAAATTATTAGCCCCTTTAAGCTATATATTTTTTCGAAATTCTACAGAACAAAACATCGTTATACAATACCTTGCCTAATTACCCTAACGCACCTTTAAATGTCACTTTAAGCTGTATAGAAGTGTCTTGAAATATATCTAGTCAAATATTATGTCCTGTCATCATGGAAAAGATCAAATTAAACAGTTATTAGAAATGAGTTATTAAAACTATTATGTTTAGAAATGTGTTGAAAAATATTTTCTTTCCATTAAACTGAAATTGGGGAAAAAAATAAACGGGGCCTAATAATTCTGACTTCAACTGTATGTACACCTGTGAACCAGTTATGTTCACCCTTGTCTATAGAAATAAAGGTGACATGAACTGACTTGATATATTCATTACATGATTAGTTTAGATGTTTAGTTTATAGGTTAAAGTTCTATAGATGCTTCAGGTTAAGCTATGCAACTGTGGCAGAACACACACACACACATACATACATGCACGTTGATATCGTGCTTGCTGATGCAGCCCTCTGGACTAGGTCATCTGTGGTCCCAGTCAAGCGATGGATGACCTTTCCCAGGACGCGCGCCTCTTCTCCTCTACTGAATTTTATTCAGTTTCTCTCTTCGGCAGAACCCCATCTGTATTCAGAAGAATGCTGGCGTGACTGTGTGCTTGTGTATTCACCCTTGTAATGCATGTTTGCGAATGACAAAGATAAAAAGGACGAGAAAGAAAACAAACCTACAAGCCCCAGCGCAAAGGACATCTGAGAGATTCTGCAGGGCAAAGACAGGCAAACGACAAGGACGGCTCTCTAAATAGCATTTAGTGTTGCTTTACGGCTCCTCACAAGCAGAGGAAAAACAGCGGAGGAAATCTTTGCATCAGTAGATTCGAATCTGTATAATGCCTTGAAGGCATCCGAGGCTTGTTTGTTACTGAGGCTTTTTTGCTCTGCCTGTTTTTCTCTCTTATGTTACAATAGCGTCTTGAATTACATACATTCTTGTTTTTATTATTAAAGTTGCTGCATCCTCTGCAGAAATCTCTAATGAATATTGATGGATTGTTGTTTTGGCAACTGTGAGGTCAGAGTGTTTTTTCCTCTTTCCCCTCAGAGAAACACTGCAATGCCAAAGCATGACAGATGTGATTGTGAGCAAAACAGGCATTTTGCCGAACCCGGCATTCATAGACACCAAAGCAGCGCTGCCTGTCCTTGAGGGTAGTAGCCACTCTATTAGCATGTTTATATTGAGACCACACTATTTATTGTCGTTTTATGCTCGGCTTAATAAAGTAATTGGTTCATTGTGTATACTGTTGAGAGAGGAGGAATGGAAGTGATTTGTCATTTAGCAGATGCTTTGTAATGCGGAGTCATTTGTAATGCTACGAGACCGTTCAGACTTCGAGGAGTAATGTTAAGGGTTGTTGTTATGGTGGCAGGGACGGTATGGTTTGTGAATCGCTGAACTTTGGGCCTTTGATCTTTAGGGTTTAAAGGTGCTATATGTAATGTTAGACTAATCTAAAGAATAAAAATACCATTATATTCTATACTATCATGTTTATGATAGTAAGGAAGAGAACTATTAACAAAAGGATTTTCTATATGAAGAGTCATCTAAGAACAATCAACAATCAATAATTAATTTAGTATAAATACAAGTTTTTATAGCAATAACTTAAACCGAAACATACCTTTGTACATGAAAGAGCAGGTTCTCTGTAACCTTTAAGACAAGCTCGTCGCATCAGAAACGACTCTCGCTTAAAAAACCTCGAGAGAAATGGGCAAGACCATTTCTCCTATGGCTAAACATCTTGTGCAGGGCTGCAGTCTAGGCGCTGAAGGCTGGAGAACGCTGGACGTCAGTAAAGACTCGTCTATTCCTGGAGCGTCAAAGGAATGAATCACATGCTCTCCACTCCTCCAAGACCACCACAGCAGCTGCCCAGGATACGGCCTGGTCCAGGGTCATGGAAACCTTGGGATCATCTCATCGCTGATCTTGGATCACATCAGTCACGCTGCATAGTCTCTGGGGGCCTTGGGATAAGTATTCCCAGATGAAGATGGTGTCACTTTAGCCAATTATATTTCAGCATTGTCGGTTGACTTGTTGAACAACAGCGTAATTCGTTCGTTTGTTCATTTATTTGTTTATTTGTTCGTTTATTCATTCATTCATTCATTCATTTATTCATTCAGTCATTTAGAAAAGCTTTCAAAGCATGCGTCCATGACCGAAATGTGACTTCTGGTGAACAGTAGCACTCTGAAATGAGATGCAGATTCAGAGTTCCACATGAGGTTGCTAATTAGCTAATAATATAAATATTACGAGTGTAAACATTAGGTGAGCAGGCTACATTGTAACCAATGTATTGTCCAAACAACACTCTACATGACGAGATTTGCAGTGATAAGCAATGTGCCTGTTTGCACCAGACTTAAACATAATAAAATGTAGGCTAGATGCTAAATCAGTAATATGTCTTGGTTTTGAGTCTAAAGTTCAGTTTTAAATGGCTATTTTTAAGATCTTATTTATAAGATCTGAGGAGAACTTTATGCTGCTGCTTTCAGTAGTATGGTAAAACATGTCAAGGGAAATAGCATTCAAACTCATTGTTAGCATTTAACACTGAATAAAGCACATGAGGTGTACCTGAGGTGATCATTGTCAGTTTTCTGTTGTTCAGCTGCAAGAAATAGTAGCCGTTTCTAATATATCAATTCAGGGCGTTGGTTAGAACAAAAACTCCTTTTAATATGGAACATTTTCCTTTAATTTCATGCCGTTGCTTTTATATAATCACGGTTTAAATCAGCCTTTACGCTCGGTCATCAGATGACACTTCTTCTGGTCCTCAATCTGACAAACTGTGCTTTTCTTTGTTTTGATCCAGAAATGCACTACCTTGTTCAATCACTGGGTGTCAAACTTACAGTCTGTACCTTTACCAATACATGAGGTGTAACAATACACTCAATTCACAATTTTGATACTCATTTCGATACCGATGGGATTTTATATCTATTGAATGCCACAGTAGTGAACGTTATTTACAACTTGCCTTTTGAAATGCTCCAATTGGCAAATGGTTCTGAGCATGCACATTAAATTAAGCTTCATTCATCAGTTCTCTCTCTCTCTCTGTGGTAAACGATAAGTGCTGTGGCTGTGGCTGTGGCCTCAAATACGTAATCATGCTATAAACAGTGTACAAAGTTGTTTTAAAATTAAGAGTATAACTGGCAATTTCTTCTAGTGTTTACATTCACAGACATGACAAACATCACTGAGTGTGTGTTTCTGTGTACTTTTGATGTAATCTTGTGACATTTCACAATTGGCATATAAGATATCTTAGTTTGCAGCCTATCTGCAGCCCAAGGTGGTTACTCACTGAAGCTAAGCAGTGCTGAGCCTGGATGGGAGACCACTTGGGAAAACTAGGTTGCTGTTGGAAGGAGTGTTAGTGAGGCCAGCAGTGGGTGCTCAACCTGCAGTCTGTGTGAGTCCTAATGCCCCAGTAAAAGGGGACACCATACTGTCAGTGAGTGCTGTCTTTCGGATGAGATGTTAAACCGAGGTTCTGACTCTCTGTGGTCTTTAAAAATCCCATGGCACTTCTCGTAAAGAGTGTAACCTCGGTGTCCTGGATAAATTCCCTCCATTGGCCCTTACCCATCATGACCTCCTATTCATCCACATCCACCGAATTAGCTGTATCACTTTCTCTCCACTCCACCTATATCTGGTGTGTGGTGAGTGCACTGGTGCCGTTGTCCTGTGGCTGACGTCACATCATCCAAGTGGATGCTGCACACTGGTGGTGGTGTGGAGAGACCCCCGTCATGAATGTGAAGTAATTTGGGTGTATTGCCATACATGATAAATGTGACATATAAATACACATTACATTACATAAAATGGTTTTAATTTAAATGTTTATCTGAAATTAATAATAATAATAATAATATGAAGTTCTTTGGCTCTTAATTTTATGTAAATATATGTTCACTTCAAAATGTTAAATGGCAGTGGCAAGTTTGTTAAAAAATTTTTCCTTAAATCGAATCATGAATCACAGACAAATGACACTGATTAAAATAGAAAATGAAAAGGGAAGCTTGCAAACCAAAAAAAATCATATCTGGAGTATTACATTCATGGCCGTAACTAAAACAAATTCAGCCTTGAACTTTTGCCTTAATCATTATCTTTCTTTCTTTCTTTCTTTCTTTCTTTCTTTCTTTCTTTCTTTCTTTCTTTCTTTCTTTCTTTCCTTCCTTCCTTCCTTCCTTCCTTCCTTCCTTCCTTCCTTCCTTCCTTCCTTCCTTCCTTCCTTCCTTCCTTCCTTCCTTCCTTCCTTCCTTCCTTCCTTCCTTCCTTCCTTCCTTCCTTCCTTCCTTCCTTCCTTCCTTCCTTCCTTCCTTCCTTTGAAAGTGACCACGTTTCTCTTTATTCACATAGAGTCTTTGCATTTACATTCCTTTTGGCTTCCTGGGTTGTTAGCACACACAGAATAAACATTCACCCTATGTAATAATTTAAATTCTCCAACATGTCAACATTTTTTGTAAGAGTCAAGTATCGTATGAAACTAATTGCTTTATAATCACAGACAGATGTCTTGTGTTATAATGCAAAACGGAGCTGTAAGTGGTTCTGTGGAAATGGTTAAAACAGAACATGTGACCTCATAATCATCACTTTAGATGACTGACAGCTGAAATGGCCTCAAGACGTGTAATAACAGCAGTCTGTATTATGTCAGCCGGTAAGTGTGGCGATAAGATTTTCTCCTGCTGTAATAATACTGACTCTGGGCCATGTGTTGCCTATGATGAACTACAAATATCTGTTTTCTACCCATATACTGATGGGTGTTTTTTTTTAATGCAAGAGTGAACTGTTTGCAAAGAGAGTCCTATGTTTGATGTAGTTGCCAGACTGACATCAAGAAGCCGTTTTGACAGGTTGAATGTCATATGTCTTTATTTGTCTCTCTTTACGTCTGTCCTTCTCTTTGACTTTGTTATTGGAACAGTGTTGTTTTTCTTCTAACTATCAGTGCTTCTGTGCTCTCACTGTCAGTCGCTTGACTTTCAGTGTAATTGAACTTCCAGATGCCAAGGGCAGAGATGCATTAACATTCAGCTCTTTCTCTCTTTGTGTGTGTGTGTGGGCTGTTTTTAAACTTCCATTATCCCACGCTCACTGACAAGCACATGCTGGTTTTTACTTGAATGTAATTGTTAATAATTATTTTAATTATTAATAAAATATTAATTAATTAATTATTTATTTATAATTAATTAATTATTAACAAATTAATTTTTGTAATTTAGGTGCTTTAACTTGTTTGCTTACTGCCCCTGAACACCAAGTCACTTGTTGCAGAAGATTCAAAATTATAGGTTGAATATACATTATCTGACAAAAGTCTTGTTGCCTATCCAAGAACAACACATACTATAATAACTTGACTTCTTGTTGATCATTTGGTATCAGAAGTGGCTTATATGAAAGGCAAATGCCTCTAGATTAAGCTTATTTACCGAAATAAAATATAATCGTGCCTTGATTTTTAATACTTTAATTAGGACAGTAAGGTCTGATTTTGCTTAGACAAAAGTCTTGTCACATAATTAAATTTAATCGATGTTTATTCGTATAGCTCTTTTATAATATAGATTTTGTCAAAGTAGCTTAACATTGAGGTTCTTAATAGAAATAATGTACAGTACAGAATATAAAGTCATGGTGCAGTGGAAAAAGAACTAATATTATGTATGACTCCCATGAGCTTGTACAACTGCATCCTTACATCTCAAATCACTCAGTCAGTCAGTCAGTCAGTCAGTCACTTATTCATTTAATCTCACACTCATTCACTGATTTACTCACTCATTCACTCTCACACTCACTCTCTCACATTTATTTACTTATTCACTCACTCCCTCATGCTCACTTACACTCACTCACTCACTCATGCAGTCACTCACTCATTCACTCTCAAACTCACTCTCCCACTCTTTCAATCACTCATTCCCTCACTGACTTGCTCACTTACTGACTGACTGACTCACTCACTCACTCAGTCATTCACTCACACTCGCTCATTCTCACACTCAGTCATCCTAACCCACCCACACTCACACTCATTCACACACATTCTGCTGTGGTGACCCCTGATGAATACAGAGACTAAGCTTAAGCAAAATGAATGAATGAATGAAATTGGCTGTAGTGTGTGTTAATGAGTGTGTATGGGTGCTTCCCACTACTGGGCTGCTTCTGAAAGGGCATTTGCTGCGTAAAACATATATCGGAATAGTTGGCAGTTTATTCCACTGTGGAAACCTCTGAAATAGACTAAGTTAAAGGAAAATTAACAAATAAATAAGTGAATGAATAAACAAATAAATGAAGTACAAAAATACGGTATTGTAATTTTAAAATGGGCATTTTAACAAGCTATAATCCTTCTTTAATGAGAGTTTTGACCGTTTCAGGGGTCTTGCAAGAAAGACCATTGCTGATTTAAGTGGAGAAAGTACTATACCTCTGGGAGTTTGAATGAGTTCACTCACAGTCCGCCTCATGATACGCTTGAGTAGCAACACATACTAGCAGCCAACAGTACAGGGTGCTGACCTTCAGTGATTTAATCACACTTTCTTTGTTTTTTTTTTTAATACAAAACATAATTGCATTCTGCCCATGTTTCAGTATCCAGCACTTTCCCTCATCTCTCTGATGTTTATTGGCCTGTAAGATGTTTTACAGCTGTTGTTGCGGTGTGATGTGGGTTTTGATTTCCATCTCCGCTGCTCTGTTGTTGGTGAGCTGCGGCGATTCGAAGCCATAAACAATTTATTTTGTGCAGCGGTGAGAAAATACATTGATTCTTTCACCATGACAGTCAGAGGAGAAGAGTTTATGGCAAAATATCCTCATAAGCATTGCACACATTTTTCCAAGCATACAGCATTAACCCTGAACTAAGAGAAAACCCTGGCGGCATCCTTGAATAATGTATTTTTTGTAACACTTATCTTGTGTTAGCCCTTGAAGATAGAGGGGAGAGAAATCATTTGATGCTGTCTGTCTGAACCCTAGATGATCTGAAGCCGCCGCTTCAACATAACAGAAGCAGAAATGTGTGTTTGAATAATCTGGGGCTTTATCTGTAATGCTATTTTGGTAATTGAATAATTTGTTGGTCATGACTTTGGTTAATGGGAGGGAAAATGATATTTAATCATGTAGTAGTTATTTATCATATTGTTATTTCACAGTATCGTTGCTCTGCAAACAAAGTCAGTTTATAGACAAAGAAAACGAATGTAGGGAATGTATCAATACAGTATACTTTGCTGCTGGTGCAATCGCTTGCAGAATAATAAAATATATAAAAGTTTGAACATCACTTATATTCCTCTTACAGTGAATAATGTTATTCTCCTCACACTATTTTACAGTTTTATGAGGCTTCTGTTTAATTGTTAATGGAATTAGTTGTGCTACAAAGACATGGATGAGCATCAGCAGGATCTCTTTAAGCTAAAGGGCTGTTTAGGATGCTCACTCCTACACTCATTTATTTATTGACTCTCATTTAGTCAGTCAGTCACTCATTCATTCAATCTCACAATCACTCAGCCATTCACTGATTCATTCACACTCATTTACTTTCTCATTCACTCTCACACTCACTGTCACTCATTTTCACTCACTCACTCACTCACTCACTCACTCTCGTAGTCACTCAGTCGTTCACTCACTCTCACTCATTCACTCCGCACTCACTCATTCACTCCGCACTCACTCATTCACTCTGCACTCACTCATTCACTCTGACTCATTTACTCACTCGCTCTCACACTAAGTCATTAACTCACTCACTCTCTTATTCACTCCACGCTCACTCATTCACTCTTATACTCACTCAGTCATTCACTCACTCACTCTCTCTCTCTCTCTCTCAGTCATTCATTCTCATTCACGCCCACTCATTTATTCAATCTCATGATCACTCACTCATTCACTGATTCACTCACACTTATTTACTCGCTCATTCACTCTCACACTCACTATCACTCACTCACTCACTCACTTATGCTCATTCATTCACTCTACACTCCTCGCTCTCTCACTCATTCATTCTCTTATTCACTCTCAGACTCACTCACTCACTCACTCATTAAATCTCACGATCACTCACTCATTCACTGATTCACTTTTACACTCATTTACTCACTCATTCACTTCGCACTCACTCATTCACTCTCACGCTTATTCACTCCACACTCTCATTTCTCATTTATTCACTCACCCACACACTCAGTCGCTCACTCACTCTCACTCATTTACACTCCCTCATTCAGTCACACACTCACTCACTCAGACACTCTCTCATTCGCTCTCAGACTCAGTCAGTCAGTCATTTACTCGCACTTAGCTCAGTCTCTAAGTCAGTCAGTCACTCATTCACTCTCACACACTTTTACTCGCTCTGTCACTCACTCACACACTCACTCACTCAGTCACTCTCACTCATTCACTCTCACATTCATTCTCTAACTCACTCATTCTCTCACGCACTCACTTTCACTTATTCACACTCACCACCAACTAAATCACTCAGCCACTCACTTACTCATTCACTCTCAAAATCACTCACTCATTCACTCTCTTATTCACTTTCTCACTTATTTACTCTTACACTCACTCATTTTATTACTTACACATTCACGCACTCATTCAACTCATTTAATTTTCTTTCAGCTTTGGTTCTATATTTATCAGGGTTCGCCACAGCAGAATGTACCACTATTCATTCATTCATTCATTCATTCATTCATTCATTCATTCATTCATTCATTCATTCATTTCATTTTTCATCTGCTTTGTCCTCTATTTATCAGGGGTTGCCACAGCGGAATAAACCACCATTTATTTTTTTATTCTAATTATCAATTTAATATTTAATTTTATTATCAATGGTTGTTGCAGCCCTAGAATGAAAAATATTTTTAAAAAGATTGCAAAATTTCTGACAAATGAACAGATCAATTTTTTAAATTAATTAATTAATTTATTTTTATTTATTATTTACTTATTTTTACAGCCAAACTTTAATTCATTCTCTATAGATTTGTGTGCATTCCTCACATTTCATTTAACAATTGATGGTTATTGTGCAAATTAATTGATAATGGTAAACTAATTAATTGATCATCTAACTTAAATCTGATTATTTCCATTCAGAATTATTACTGATTTTATATTACAGCTCTTGCAGAATAAAAAATGACCAATTCTATCAAACCTTTACTAATCAGGATGATTAATAGCATTGTTTTTCACCAGCTCAAGTAGCGTTAATTCTTGCTAACTTGTTTGTGTGCATTCCTCTTTTTTTTTTCTTCATGTTTCATGGGTCAGTGCATTACCAACAACTGTGCCTCCTCCCTGAAGGTAAGATACTGCGTCGCTCAATGGCCCGCAGCGGACACTTAGTAAACACAGGCTTACCTCATGCTCAGTGACACTCGTACATGCACATGCGCGCAGGCACACGTTTACACTCACTATTTTAATCTCCCCTCGAGGAAACCACAACAAACGCACACTCACTCAGTTGGCTAAGCTTTATAAAACGGTCTTAAGTGTATTAAAACCGCATCGAAAAAGCCCAGCAACAGCAGCTGCGAGGTGTCTCTTCCAGAACTGTAAATCCTCGATCCTGGAAGGAACATCATTCGTTTGTTATCAGATTTATCAGGCATGGGGTATGGTATCACTCGACAATAGTGGCCCTGTAAAGCTGAAATATAGAGCGAGGATGAAATGGTATATGCTGGAGCGAGTGGCTTTGGCCTGAAGTCTCGTATCTGTTGAGCAGAGCATTGAATGATCCAGACCGACTCTTACTGCTTGACACTCTGCGTATATGCATATATTCATGTGTGTGTGTGTGTGTGTGTCATGCATACTGCAATGCTAAATACTGTCTTCCGTAAGGATTTACTGTTTGGCAATGTACAGGCAAGATGTCATAATTGAATTCAGCTAGTTTTCATATGGCATGCTTAGTCAAATTGCAGTTATAATGTATAATTGTTATGCATTGATAGCGACAGTAAAATGAGTATGTATTAGGGCGGCATTATATATTGTTTCAGCATGGATTTCGCAGTGTACACAATAGTCACATTGCACTAAAAATACAGACTCAATTGATTTGTGTTGGGACAACATGAAAAATTATTAGTTTTTACAAGTTGAACATAAAGCAATGATTTCCCCCCCCTATTCTGAATTGTGTTTCTGCAGCTCATTTTAACCCTTTCACGTGTGGGTTTTAAATAGGGATGCACCAATACCATTTTTTGGAACCGATCCCGATACTAAAATTCTGAGAGTATAGGGCTGGACAGTAATTCGATATCATAATATATTGCAATAGATTTTTTTTTTATAACGGTTATATTAGTTTTAAACCCATGTCCGGTATTTCAATATAAATTTGAGTTTACATATTTTATTATATGTATAATAACTTGTATATTAGCATTTGTCACCGAATGACGTTCAGTGCTCAGCTGTCAGAAGAGTGTGATGTCACTTGTGTGGTGACTTACATCACAGACACACACATGCTAGTGCTCAGCAACAGTTGGTTAAGCTCCGTCGCAGAAAGTTTGCACTGAAGTGTGCCCTGAATACAGATGTGAATGAACAAGCTTCCACAAGTAAGAATGCAGATGAAATAGTTGATAAGAGTGGAAAGACTACTGCAGTGGTGTGGAAGTGGTTCGGCTTTTTAAGTTACGAAAAATGTATAGTTTTGGTACTCTGTAAAATGTGCCGGAGAGTGGTCCCGACTGCATGCTGGTATAGCACTCACGCAAATGAACAAAATAAAATTCACAAACATATTCATCAGGAATCAGGTTATTGCAAAGCTTATGAAATAGAAAGAATGGGATTAATAGAGGTATTAAATCTGTTAAATAATGAAAAAAAAAAAAAAAAAAAAAAAAATATATATATATATATATATATATATATATATATGTGTGTGTGTGTGTGTGTGTGTGTGTGTGTGTGTGTGTGTGTGTGTGTGTATATATATATATATATATATATATATATATATATATATATATATATATTTTTTTTTTTTTTTTTTTTTCATTATTTACCAGATTTAATACCTCTATTAATCCCATTCTATCTATTTCATAAGCTTTGCAATAACCTATATATGTCATGACATCCATTGTGTGTGGTCTTGCCAGTTTTTTCCTGGCATTTTAATATCGATATTGAAGTTATATCGTATCAACCGAAATTAAGAAATGTATTGTCCAGCCCTAGTATCGACTGATACAGATCCGATCCTGATAATGTGCGTTTTTTTTTACATTTTTTTAAACATTATACAGTTTCTATAGTTATCGTGATAAACTCAAATAGTATATCTTCTTTAGTAAAAATAACAGACCTAATAAACTAGGCTACATTATTTGCGCATTCATTATGACTTTGATATGATCTGTTGTGGTCCAGCTTATGTTTTCTTTTTTAATATTAAGATTGTTCTTTGAAATCTGCAATAGGCTACCATTATTGACCCTCATCGTTGATAAATTAACCAGCCTTTTAGCAAAGTCTGATATTTTCCTGGAGGTTTGATGCAGACTAAACTAAACTGTCTGAGGCCAGTTTTACTTAAACATTCCCTACCTAAACCTGCCGTAAAACAAGATCTGCTTATATGCTTTGGCACCAAAACACAAACTGGTCTGTTAAATAAAATATTGTGTGTGTGTGTTTGTATATATGTTATAGCGAACTGGCTAACATCTTTATGCACTCTTTAAGGAGTCTTAACATTTATAATCTAGAGAAGAGAATCTCCACCTCTTGACTGAAGCTGCAGTGTTGGCTAAGCCATCTCTAACACACACACACACATTCACAGGAGAAATTTGGCCATCTGCTAGCAGTAGGAATTCACGACACACACAGAAAGCCATTGTTCAGGAGCACTGCTAAGCCACTGTGATTTGCACAGTCCCACTAAAGCCCATTGTGGAGGAGTTAGCATGACGCTAAATCTGTGATGCTCGCCTTCAGGGGTGTGAGGAAAACACTTCACATTTCTTCTTTAGATTGATACTGTCTGGACAAAGTTTATTACAACAAACATGCCATCAGCGGGTAGCCGGAATAAGCTGCTGTTTTTATGAACCCTTTTTTAAAAACAAGTTTCCATCAAGAAACACTATTTTTAGCTTAATTCCATAGAAAACTCTTAAGGGAATTTAAGTTTGTTTGAGAACTGGGGATATTATGCTATTGTCCGATCTATCTGGCTATATTTTATTCATTCATTTATTATCTTTTCGGCTTGGTCCCTTTTAACCCCATTAATCCGGGGTCGCCACTGCGGAATGAACCAACAACTTATCCAGCACATGTTTAACCCAGCTGCAACCAATCTCTGGGAAACACCCATTCACACTCATACACTATGGACAATTTAGCCTACCCAATTCACCTGTATTGCATGTCTTAGGACTGTGGGGGAAACTGGAGCAACTGGAGGAAACCCACGCGAACGAAGTAAGAACATTTAAACCTCACACAGAAACACCAACTGACCCAACCAAGGCTCGAACCAGCAACCTTTTTGCTGCGAGAGGACAGCACTACCCACTGCGCCAATGCCTCGCCTATGTCTATATTTTAGTATTTTGTAATTAGCAATTTTGTGTGAATATATTGATTACATTTAGTGCTGGGCAAAAATTATTCACGATTAATTGCTTCCAAAATAAAAGTCTGTTTTGACATGACAAATGTGTGTACTGTGTATATTGTGTATGCATAAATACATGTATCACAAATGTGTATCCCATATGCATAATAAACATATATAATGCACACACATATTATGTCGAAACAAAATTTTATTTTGAATGCAGTTAATCATGATACATTTTTACCCAGCACCAATTAAATTATTGTAAAGAGAGAAAAAAATGACACAAATGAACAATAAATGCATTCATAATTTATATTTATTTAAAGTCACCCTGTTTGCTGGCTTTAAAGGGGTGGTCCACTACGATATCATATTTTAAACTTTAGCTGATGTGTATTGTAGCTGTGTGAACATAAACAACATCTCTGAATGTAAAAAGCTCAACGTAAAAAGCAAAGGTAGACCTTGGTTTTTACAGCGTTAGCTTAGCAAAGCGTAATTAAAATAATTACAAATTTTGTTAAATGTATTTTTAAAATTAAAGTAGTTTTTTATTATTATATTAATTAAATTTTTTTTTTAATTTAAACCATTTTACTTGTAACACTAGAATCTTTCATTTACAAATTTTTTTTTTTTAAATGTGCCCCAACACAAATTAATCGTGTGGAACCCAGCACTTTTTATAGTGTAATGAACTACTAAAAACACATAGAAAAACCTTTATATTTAAAGTCCCCATGAACTAAAAGTTCAAACAGTTTTTTTTTTTTATTTGTTTGTTTTTTTGTGTTGTGATGCAGTTAGAGAAATGGAATATTAAATGAGAAAACTGTGGTTGTGGCTTCTTTTTTCTTCTACAAGCTGAATTTGATGTATTAAAGCAGAGCAAGGCAAGGCAAGTATATTTAAATAGCACATTTCAAACACAATGGTAATTCATTGTGCTTTACATTAACATGAATAAAAGACACAAGGAAATAGTTAAAATAATAACAATATGATTAAACACAGATTAAAATGTGTTAAAACAGTTTATCAAAGAATGAAAAAGAAAAGAAAGACATAATAGTGTGATCTGTCAGACAATGCACTCAGTAAAGGCACAGATGAACAGATTTGAATGTGTCTAAAGTTGAAGCACATCTGATTGTTTCTGGAAGCTGATTTCAGCATCAAGACGCATAGTAGCTGAAGGTCAATTCACCCTGCTTTGACTAAACACTCGTGTAATTTCTAGTTTACTTGATTCTAATGTTGTAAGTGATCTGGTATGTTTGTGTTCAGTGAGCATATCTGTGATGTATTGAGGTCCCAGGCAATTTAATGATTTACAGACAAGTAGTAATACTTTAAAATCTAATCTGGATGTAACAGGGAGCAGTGTAAAGACCTGAGGAAAGGTGTGATGTGCTCTGATTTTCTGTGTTTTGATAGAATCCTGGCAGCATGATGGATGAGCTGCAACTGTCTGACTGTCTTTTTGGGAAGGCCAGTGAAAAGTCCAGTACAGTAATCCACCCTACTGCTGATAAAAGCATGAATAAACTTTCCAAATGAGCTAGGCAATTAGAAAGATTATTTCGAAAGATCGGGAAAAGGATTTATTGACAGTTATTACAATTGAACAGACAACTCATGCTCACCATTTCTGTTTGTTGTCAAAACTGACAGTTGGAGCAGTGTGATTAAATATGTTAGCCACACCCATTTTCTAAGATGCTTGTAATCTGTTAGTGCATTTTCAGATTTTAATTTAATATTAGAAGGGAATTTTCACCAAAAACTAGCAATGTAAGCTAATAAAATCATATGGTTAGATTTCATGTGGACTTTAAGGACGTAGGTGATGTTAATTTGACAACATATGCTTCATACTCCAGGAAACATCCTTCATCCTTCGGCCAGACGCCATCTGTCAATCATTCCTCCTCTCCCCCTCATTTTTCTTCAAAACTGCCCATTTTTTTTCCTGATTCATATCTTTATTTCTGACTCTCGCTGTCCTGTATCTCTAGGCAAGAATACAGCAATTGGGCTCCAAAACCAACCGCTTTAATCAGCCATTTTTATTGATGAACAGATTGAGAAGTTTATACCTCGAAGGCTCTCGTTTAATCGATTCATTTAAATTAGAAATGACAAGTTCTTTATCGTGAAAGGTGTTTACAGAGAGGCCGTAAATGCGTTCACTGAGCCCATCTGTGGATTTATATCGAAATTCTAATAAAACTTTACAATCTGTGAAAGCAAAACCTTGATCAGTCTCTAGAGATACACTGAAGGTTTTAGCAGAAGCCAGGAGTTATGAGCACTGAACCTGAAGGAAAACCTCGACAGATAACGTCTAATAAAACTCCACCCGCACCAGAGAGATGGAGCCGTTTGCTGTTCAGGTCATTGACTGGATTTCATTGGGCTGTGTTTTGTATTAGTTGCAGAAAAGAGCTGCTTTGGTTCAGATTAGCTTCTGCTCCTCCTTTTGGCCTCGTGTTGAACTCCACTGTTATCTGTCCAGGAGTCTCATGTACGAAAACTTGCGTAGAAATCATACTAAAACATTGCGTACGCACAAAGCTGTAAATGTGCGTACGCAGTAAAACATTCAGATGTATGAAAGACTGCGTACGCCGATTCACACGCATATTCTCTTTGTACATCCGAATTAACTTGAATATGAGCGCAACATGCACGAGCGCAAAACCCCTCCCTGCCTCCTCCCCCGTATGAATATGCTAATGACTCTACTTTGGCAAAACCAAACGAAGAAGCAATGGCAAAAGCAAGCAAAAAGAGAAACTTTGAACAGAATGTGATTCGGAGGTGCTGCTTTCGGAGGTAGACCGGAGAAAAGCGTTGTGTTATTTGCAAGTTTGTCTTCCGGAATTAATAACAAAAGAAAAAAATAGAGTGGGAGAGTTAAGCTGATGCGGTTAACACAGTTAGGTCTGAACATCGCACTGAGTGGATTCAAAAAGAAATAGTGCGATTTATAGTTGTAAAATTTTATAGTGTCTTTAATAGTGTGAGTGGCGTAGCTCGTAAAGCTCATGACAACATGTTTTGACACGTTCGAGCATGAACTCAGTTCGAATCCAGCGTCTGATGAACTTATTCTTCTTTTTTCCCCTGCTACTTTTTTCAGATTTTGCCTATACCACTCATCACGAGAAAGACAAGTAGGAATCATTAATAAGTGTGTGCATCATATTTTATTTGCACATTTATTGAGTGGAAATGTTTCTGATTCACGTATGCAAATTCATCTTCAGAAGGCGCCTTTATAGCAATATGCGTGCAGTAGAAAGCTACGATTACATTGGGAAAACCGGCGACCGCTGCAAGTTGCGCTTTAATGTTTGGCTGGTCAACTGCATGGTATGGAAACCCTATGTACCTGCTAGACATGCGGATGAACCCGCCTCATACAGCTGCCATTGCACGGCTCAAATATACTTTGTAGTGTGCAATGTTACACAATTGCCTCTAGGAGTCACCAATGGAAATAAAACAAACACACAAGAAATGCACGCACGCCAGGCATGTAGTTGGCGTGGACAAGCGCACATTCCCATGTTTATTTCATCATTAGTAAATCCGAACTTGAGCATGAAACCTGGCTTACGCAAAGTTTTTGTGCATACGCAGCGTTGATACATGAGGCCCCTGGTGTTTCACATCTGCTTTGTTCAGATGATGACTTACGATCATGTTATACAGGAGACTCTGAATGATTGAATAAGACACTTTTAAAGATGCTGTGAGAGGGAGTTTAAACACCTGTAACAGTTAAATTATTATTTATTTATTTATTTATCTCTTATTATTTAACATTTATAACATTTAATCCTGGAGGCATGGTGGGTCACCTCACAGCAAAAAGGTCACTGATTCAAGCCTCAGCTGGGTCAGTTGGCATTTCAGTGTGGAGTTTGCATGATCTCCATGTTGGCAGGGGTTTCCTCCGGGTGCTTCGCTTTCCCCCACAGTTCAAAGACATGCGCTATTGGTGAATTGGGTAAGCTAAATTGTCCATATTGAATGTGTGAATGAGAGTGTATGGGTGTTTCCCAGTGATGGGTTGCAGCTGGAAGTGCATCCGCTGTGTGAAACATATGCTGGATAACTTGGCCGTTCATTCTGCTGTGGCGACCCCTAATTAATAAAGAGACTAAGCCAAAAAAGAAAATGAATGAATGAATGAATAACATTTAATTCTGAATGCCTTCTTGTCCTTATTCCTCTAAGCTATAAAGTATTTTATTTTTTATTTCAAGTTTGTTTTAGTTTAATTAATTTTTTTTAATTTTAAATTGTTTTGTTTTTAGTTTTTTGTGTTTTATTTTGGTTTTTTGTTTTGTTGTTAATTTTTTCATTTTATTTTATTTTTGTTTTTACTTTATTTTATTTTAGTTAATTTAGTTTAGTTTTATTTTGTTATTGCTTGTTTGTTTTATTTAGTTTAAGTTTCTTTTTAGTGTATTTTAGTTCAGTTAATTTTTGTTTTGTTTTACTTTATTTTATTTATTGTTTTTGTTGTCTTGTTTCGTTTCATTTTATTTTATATTAAATTTATTTTTATTATATTATAGTTTTTTTTATAATGTTTTTGCTTTTCGTTTAGTTTATTTACTTTTGTTTTGTTTTATTTTTTAATAAGTTTTTTTATTTTTGTCTTATTTCATTTTTTTATTTATTGTTTTTTTATTTATATATTTATATATATTTATTTATATATTGTTATTTATTTATTTATTTACATTTTTTTTCGTTTAGTTTATTTAAATTTTTATTAACACACATTTTTTTGCTTCATAATTTAACTAAAACCCATTGTAATGTCACCAAAGCATCTTAAAGCGATGTATTTTTTCAATATAAGGTTATCTAATATTTGCATTTTATTTTGGCTTAGATTAAAAAAAAGCTTTTTAATAATTAAAATATTTTTAAACCCATCTTATTTTAGTATTATTTATATACTTGTTGAATTGAAATATTCAGAACATTCTATTATTTTTAGATTTAACTATTTTTATTTGTATTATTATTATTATTATTATTATTAGTATTATTATTATTATTATAAATTTTAGTTAATTAAAGTTTTTGGTGTTTTTGTGGAATTTTTGATCCAGTTTGTTGCCCTTGTAGCACTTTCTATTAAAGTTTAAGCTCATAAAACATATATTTAATACTAAAGTATGGAACTAATAATATATTTAATACTAATATATAATATGCTATTATATAGTTTCATCAATTCAAGTATAAAGAATATTTTTCAGTTTCGGTTAATGGTAAAAGCTTTTAACATTTTTTATTTATTATTTTTGTTTATCTGCTTCCCCCCAAATAAACAGTTAAATTAATAACAATAATATTATGACCGAGACCTTTACTCTGTTTAAATTCGTACTACTTTATTTACCACGGATACTCAGAGAGACAGACCATCATATGGCATGTTTACCTATTGCTAGAACGAATGCAGTATCAGACACTCACATCTATACTTTGCTCATTCATAAAAGCACCTTTTTCTGTTTGAACATGCGATAAGCTTTGGTGTTGGTGAAACATTTGGAAGCTCTCTCAGTTCTCTTTCCCCCACACTTTTGTCTTTCTCTCTTTCACCATGTAAGAGCTGGTTGTCACGCGCTCTTTCAGTGAGAGCCATAAGTGTGGGGTTTAAAGGAGCTGTCGCTTCTACCCAACAATTTCATGCTAATATTCCAGTCAGCCACTTTTGGAAGGGAAAGCGAGCAGAGAGTGAGTGTGTACAGGTGGGCTGTCACAGATAAGGCCATCTTTTGCTGTCAGTTTGTGTGTAAGCGAGAGTTTGTTTACTGTCATACCGACAGTAGGCAGGTTTTGGTATGGAGTCGCCCACTGTCGACTGGATAAAAAAAAGTCGAGTCATTGTTCTAGAGCGCTTATTTGCAAGAGTAGACTTGGAGATGTGTGGTTTGTGATGTGATTGAAATGTGATGGCAGAAGTATGAAAAGCTCATCGAACACATTGGAGAAAGTTTTATTTAAATTTTGCGGCAAAACTCACATAATAAATAAAGACTGCCTGTACCGGTACTGATAAAACTGTATCATTCTCTGCACCAATTTTAGTGTGTTAGCAAAAATAACTTTTTTTTTTTTTGTCTGATGATGTAATGGTAAACTCAAGTACTGCAGGGCTGGGGGATAAAATGACAACAATTAGTTTACAATAATTACAGGCACTGACTGCACCAGGATTTTAATGTTCAGATGTATATTTATTAGCGGTGTAATGGATAACAAATTTCACGGTTTGAATCAAATTATGGTTTTTTAGTCATGGATCGGACCATTTTTAGAAGAGGAGGAGACAAATGTTGTTCACTTTCCGTTTAATTAGGGGTGTCAAAATTAGTTGTTTCTTTGATCCACAACGATGCAAACACAGACAATTCGATATCGGTTTAGTGATAGATCATAACCGGTTATTAAGTACTGACATAATTTATATTCTATCCTATGTCGCGGTTGAATACTATGGCAAAAAGGACTTTTTGTATGTTCATAACTAGCTCACTCAGTTTTTATTATTATTATTATTTTTTTTTTGGCGGTTTTCAAACACAGTTTTGAATGCAGTGATTCGAAACATATATTGTTAATAAACATATATGACAATGAAGGGGGGGGGGGGGGGGGGGGTCGCCTGGTGATATCCAAAAATCTATTTATTTTTATTATACCTTAATAATTACCATATTTTATCCATAACCTACTGAAAAGAAATATAGTTGTTTATAGTTACTATAGTAGCTTATAGTTACTTGTTGTATTGGATTGCGACCCCTGGGGTAATTACATTATATTAAAGACACAGCAATAGCGTCAGATGCAGCAGATTGATTTTATAACACCAGGTTAAGCTTTCTGGCACATTTACAGCACTGATATATATATATATATATATATATATATATATATATATATATATATATATATATATATATATATATAAAATCTACGAAGAAAAGACTTGGGTCTATTACTTAGGGTGCGCCATTGAATGCAAGGTTTCTGTATTTATAACCAAAGGGTATATAACCAATAAACAAAGGGTATCGGGGGTCGCGAGTCTCTTGTTTTTTTGGAGGTAGCGGGCTGTTAAGTTTGGAAACCCCTGGACTAGAATTACAGAAAATGAGACTTTCTCTAGAAGAAAAGTATTATAGGAATAACTGGGACACATTTCTTGCTCTGGTAAACATTGATTAGGAAATATTTGAAAAGGACTACACATTTCATAAGAGGACTAATCATTTTATCTTCAACTGCATATCTCAGTGACAGGGGAAAGACACATTTATAAGCCCTCCACTGTGAAAGTGTGCAACTTTTTGATTGACTCAAAATGGTTAAATGCCACTGACTGACCCTTCTGTCACACACTCAACAGCCTTATAATGAGGTGCCAGGACTACTTCTGCCAGGACTACTTCTGCACTGGATGGATATATTTCTATCTATACTATATTGCTTACAAATGAATATTGTTTTGACCTACAAAAACTCTAAAAGTAATAAAGTATTTTTATTAAAAGTAATAAAAGTCTCTTTCGAATTCGCAGAGTTAATATGTCAACATCAAACATGTTTGAAAGTGTAAACTACCAGAAAACACCTGTGAATAATAAGCTACAGGCATTAATTAACAAATAGCATTTACGATGTGGTAACAATGTAAAATAAGTTCAGTTCAGCAATTCTCAGTTCCATAAAAAAAAGCGATTTTCATGCCAACTATCCGTTGTGTTCATGTTTTTAACAAACAAGAGCTACAAACCGCACACAGTAAAACACATTGTAATAAGAAACAAATGAAGATTTATTATTATAACATTTTTTTTGCAGATTTGTTTAAAAGCAGCCATCAGTCATTTTTAAAACACAATGTTGCATGTGTGAAAATGAGAAGTGTTAAAAATGGGGTATACAAAAGACCCCCTTCACCCCGCAGATAGAAATACTTCCCAATGGTGTCTCTTTAACTTGATGTCTGGCCTGACATTTAAATTCCCCGCTGACTGAGATGTATTTACTTTTATGCTGCGGAGAGAAAATATAGCCGTCTGTTCTCTGTCTTGTGCAATAAGAGGGTTTCAGTCGGCTCTCCAGAGAGGACACTGAACTTTTTTTTCTGTTTGTTTTAAGTTTGATATTTTCTCATGCCGTTGAAGATGTGCTTATTGATTTTTGAAACAGTGCATGTCTCAAAATCCCAACAGGGACTGGTATTATAGATGGCAGTGTGTGTGTGTGTGTGTGTGTGGAGAGTCGGTGTGTGTATGTGAGGTGCAGTAATTTGTCTCTTTCATCATCTCCAGGATTTTTATCCACCAGGATTTTCTCCTCTGAGAGCTTTTCTTTCTGTCTACTCACTCTGAACTGAAACAAGCACATCTGTTTATTTCTGAAATAGATATTTTATTAGTGCTGGTACAAACTCATATAGGTAGTGCTGTCGCCTCACAGCAAGAAGGTCAATGGTTCGAGCCTCGGCTCAGGCGACGTTTCTGTGTAGAGTTTGCATGTTCTCCCTGCATTTGCCTGGGTTTCCTCCGGGTGTTTCCCAGAGATGGGTTGCAGCTGGAAGGGCATCCACTGCGTAAAAACTTGCTGGATAAGTTGGTGGTTCATTCCGCTGTGGCGACTTGGGATTAATAAAGGGACTAAGCAGACAAGAAAATGAATGAATGAAAGTTTATAAAGGGACAGATTGATTGGGTGCTCTACATTTGTTTAATCAGCTGCACACTCTGAAGAAACACTACTGACAAGCCCTTGCTGTAGCTCTGATACAAATATTATTTATGTGAAAAATGTTAAAAGGTTTAAAGGTAATTACTTTATCTAAAGTGTTTAATCCATACAAATTGTGAAGCTGTTTTATTTATTTTATTTTTTTTTTTGTCTCATGATGCGCTTGCGGCATTCTGAAAAGCTGTAGGTGCACCTGTAAAAAAAAAAAATGCGTGCACCACTCTCTCTATTTGCATGCATGGCTCTCTATTAACTTTATTAACTGTGCTCAGTGAAACCTTGTTACCAGATATGTTCTGATTCCACTTTTTTATTTAGAGGGGCAAAACAAATGGAAATGCATTTCTTCTGCTACACACATGTGAATGTCGCACACTTGCACAGGCGTGATCCACAGTCAGCTTTATATAACACAGACCTCACTCAGAGATCTTCTGAAAGAGACTGAACCATTTCATTGTGCTCCTCTGACTGAGAAATGATTCATTCTTTGAGTCGCATGAAGAGCTGAGAAGTGAAATGAGAACGAGGATTGTGAATGAAAAGACAGAACAGAGATTTGTTGTTTTGTGGATTAAAATCAGGGTTTATTTTGGATCTGAATTGGAAGGGGGAAAAAAATTATATATATATATATATTGTTAGTTAGCCACATGGAATCTGTGTGCGCAGAAATTGGCAGGTTTCCTACTAATCTATTTATTTACTCTTGTACATTCAAATTAGTGAAATTAATTTAAATTAATTTCATTAATAGTATTGTGATATAATAATTGTAATATACAGTTATATGAGACTCAATTATATGAGACTGAGTTTTGTTTACAAATAAATTGAATCTAATTGGAGTTGCATTGTAAACATTAAATAAAAGTTAAAATGTTTAGATTTTTTATTTAATAAATTACGTTTTTAGTTATGATACTCCCAAAATGATTCCTCACAAATCTGCAAATTTTATTTTTTATTTTTTCAAAATTATCTGCGGAAACAGCAAAATAATTTCCACAGATACTGTCTGGCCCTAGTTATATGCTCTTTTATATCACAACTCTATCACAGTTTTGGGTTATTTTATGTTTTATTTGAATGTTATTTTTATTTTATTATTTTTTTTTTTACGTTTATTTTTATATTAGACATACCTTACTAATACATTTTAATGGACATTTACCATGGTAAATCTTAAAACCACCAACATATCATCAAGATAAATATACAATTTCACAAAAATATTATTAAGGAAAAATATATGTGTATATATACATAATGTATACATGACAAATTTGTACCATTGAACTAAAATTTATGATGAAGATATTAAAGATAAAGATACAAGTTGATGTTGAGGCTTTTTGGACATAAATGCAAACATTTAAATATATATATATATATATATATATATATATATATATATATATATATATATATATATATATATATATATATATATGTATATATATAACATATATATTCTTTCTTTATTTTATGGGATAAAAGAGAAAAATAAAGAAATAATTGTGCCATTATAAATTCATATGGCTAATATTATATTTATGTATGGCTTATGATTAGCTGGTGGACATTTGGATATTGCTTTTATATGTATTATAGTGTTTTTTGAGCTTTATTTGAACATACATTAGATGTTTGTATATACTGTATGTTGATAATGCCTTTTATGAACGATATTTACCGTGATTACCTATTGACAGACTATTTTATAACCATTATAAAATGGTTAATTTTAGTACCATTGTTATGGTATTTGGAATGCTGCTGTATGCAAATTCCCAAGTGTAAATCAGTATTCCTTTTTATTTAAGAAGTTTGTTTATTTTCCATGATTTCATAATATCAATGTACCAAAACATCCCTATATCACAGTATTTTTGCAAGACTAATGACTCATGACTATATTCATTTTATTTTAGCAACCCACTAGAGAAGCATTTTAGACCAAAAAGTGTGAATCATAATGAAATTCATAAAGCTGTGGGAGGAAAACACCCCGCTGAGTTCCACTGAGCTAACAAACTCATTCTAAAGATTTACATTTGCTGTTCACCAGCAACATTTATTTCTCTTTCCTTACCAATTCCCGCTTTATTTTCACATTTGTTTGTAAAGCACGAGAAAGGCCAGCCAGAGGAGTAGTATTTCTCATGTCATGTGTTTGTTTGCTCAGAGCAAAATTGCAATGTCATGTTGTCCAAGTGTGTTTTCAGAAAGTGGGGACGTTTTATCTTGTGTTTACCGCTGTGTTAAACCTTTCATGGTTTAGCCATGCTTGTTTGAGTGTGTTGTTAAAGCTCAAAGAGCAAGTGCTCTCAATCTCACGGTTGTAATTACATGAGTTAGACAGGTTGTGCACCCACAAACACAGAGACACACACAAGCAATTCCAGCGTCATGGATGTGACATTTGCAGTAAAAACTCAAAACAAAAATTCACAGAGAAACTGTATGCTAATATTATATTGAAACATCTGATTATATTTTCCAAAAATAGCCAACCACTAACCAAAAATATCAATCTGTAAACTTTTTCTTAGAGATTTTAAATGAGGAAAATAATATGTTATGGATGTGACTAAAAAAGTTAGCAAGTTTACAGTGTACAACATACTTTGTAGAAATTCTGTGAATTAAACTGCACAACCCAAAGGAGATAATGCTAATAAAAAAGATAGAGTGGGCTTTCTATAGAAAAAAAAAACTCACTATAGAAAAAAGATTTTATTTCATTTTACATGCAACTCACCAGTCATACTGCACCCAACTTCCATTCTTTGCATGGGAGTCGGTTGCTCTAACAAGGAGGCTAAACACCATGGCCTCTAGCGTCTGTCACTAGAGCTCCTTTAGAAGTTAGAGGAGTGAGGTTTACCTGCATAGCACTCCGCTAGCTGTCCTCCGTCACACTTATATACCTAAACCCCACTCCCATCCCAGACGAGCCCCCACATGTAATCCAACGGTCCTACTGCACCCAACCTGATCTGAGTTGGGGTCCAACCAGCGATTCTTTGCATGGAAGTTGGTTGCTCTAACAAGAAAGTTAAAGAAAATGGCCTCTAACGCCTGTCGCTAGAGCACCTTTAGAAGTCAGAGGAGTGAGGTTTACCTGCATAGCACTTCGCTAGCTGGCCTTCATTACACTTACACCCTAAACCTCACTCCCATCCCGGTTGAGCCCCCACGTGTAACCCACCAGTCCTACTGCACCCAACCTACACTGAGATTGGATCGAACCTCTGATTCTTTGCATGCGAGTCGGTTGCTCTAACAAGGAGGCTAAAGACTATGGTCTCGCCTGATAACATTCAGGCCTTATGCCTACATCTGGGCTGCCTTCAGATCGCCCTGTGTGCAAAATCTGGGTGTCATTCTTGATAAGTCATTAAAACTAGACAAACATATCAGTTCGGTTGTTGGCTGCAGTTTTTATTAACTCCACTTGCTGTCTAAAGTCAAACATTTGTTAAATCCCACCACACTAGAAATGGCTGTCCACTATTTTATTACGTCATGGTTAGACTACTGCAATGCACTGTGGCTTTTCAAAATCTGAAATTTCTCACCTTCACTTGGTCATAATAGTAGGAAACATGACCACATTACCCCTCTTCTAAGGGGCCTCCATTGGCTGCCCATCCAATTCAGAAATGATTTTAAAGTGCTTTTATTCATTCATTCATTCATTCATTCATTCATTCATTCATTTTCTTTTCAACTTAGTCCTTTTATTAATCCAGGGTCGCCACAGCAGAATGAATCCAGCAACTTATCCAGCAAGTTTTTATGCAGCGGATGCCCTTTCAGCCGCAACCCATCTCTGGGAAACATCCACACACACACTCATACACTACGGACAATTTAGCCTACTCAATTCACCTGTACCACATGTCTTTGGTCTTTAGACTGTAAGGGAAAACAGAGCACCCTGAGGAAACCCACGCAAACGCAGGGAGAACATGCAAACTTCACACAGAAATGCCAACTGACCCAGCCGAGGCTTGAACCAGCGATCCAGCAAGCTTCTTGCTGTGACGCGACAGCACTACCTACTGCGTCAAAGCTGTTGCAGTTTTACACTTGATAAGTTTCTCAGTCCAGACTGAAACGTAGAGTGGAGAGAGCTTTCTCTGTGGCAGGTCTGCGGATATGGATCACTTTGCCCCTTGACATTAGAATAGCTTCTTCACTATCCATTTTTAAATCACTCCTAAAAACGTACCTATTTAGCTTGGCTTTTTAATATTATTTATTAGTCCTTTCTACTTCTTTATTTTTACATTTATTCCTTCATTTCTCTTGGCTTATTTTTATGGTTTTATGTTCTTGAACTTGAACTTTTGATGTCAGAGGAGTGAGGTTTACCTACATAGCACTTCGCTAGCTGACCTCTTCACAAACATTTTTGCATTCATGAAGAAAAAGCTTTGTTATGGATGTGACATCTCTCCATTATGAATGTGACAAATGTGAAATTCCCACTTATATGCCTTTGGGAAATCCAATAAAATTGTTCGAAATCATTGACAGAGACATTTTGGAGTATTTTTACAGTGCTATTAAAGACAAGCCTATACACACACACACACACACACATACAAAAAAAAACAAATCCTAGAAAGAGTCTCTTTTTTGGTAAACTTTATTTGTTTCATGAAAAAGTTGACACTTGCATGGAAGTGCTCACACACAGAAAGAAAGACAGACAGACTTATGCATTTAGTAATTACTGCTGAGAAACGCCTTAACATTCTTCTCTTTATTTGAACTTGACTGATTCATTAGTAGTTAGCCCTCTGGGCTCTGGTTAGTACACGAGAGAAGAAGATGATAGAGTGTGATCCGTCAGTCATTTCAACACAGATCATAAAGCTGATAGTACTCTACCTGAGGCGGAGCGACATACTGAAAGGCAGAGAAACAGACAGATTAGCACTTCAACAAACAGACAGTTGAGTGAATTATAGATATGCAGGGAGGAGTGAAGCTGCTGTGATGACACACACTCTACACGTCTCTGCTCTTGAGCACAGATATTGATCTGTGTAGATATTTAAAGGCAAAAGCTGCTTTTGCAATGTCGAGCCAGGGTTAACGGTGGACCAGAAAGAGGTCAACAGCCTGAGACCTCAAGCAGCAAAGCCAAAATCAAACTGAGGTTATGAAGTGCTACTCCAAAACATTCTCTTAAAGGGAGAGTTCATACAAAAATTAAACCTTTATGTGTTTATTTCTTCTGTTGAACACAAAAAGAAGATATTTAAAAATCTGGCACCCATCGAATTCCATAGTAATTTTAACTATGGACATCAATGGGTGCCAGCTAGTAGAATTCTTTAAGATATTTTCTTTTGTGTTCAACAAAAGAAACAAACTCATATGGGGTTTAAACGTGGATGGGTAAATGATGGCATACTTTTTATTTTTTGGTGAATTATGCCTTTAAGGTCTTCATAGAACAATGACTACTTTTACATGGAGACCATAAATTATTTGCCTTAATCTGAATAAGACAATAGTATGATTAAGGTGTTTACATGAGTTGCTTTTTGAATGCTCTTTTCATGATCCCGTTTTACATGTTATAACACATAGATTGATTAACGTCATTGCGTCACTGCGCTATCCACATTTTCTCCTGAGTTTCGTGTAATTTTGAGTGTTTCATTTTTTTTGTTTTTTTACTTTAACTGCAGTTTGATACTTTCATTTTCATTCAGGAACATTTAGTTCATGCCCCTGTGACAAACTGAGGTATTGGATGTGAGTATGAAGTGAGGACACTGCTGTTTTAATGTAATTTGATACCGTATGCTGAAAGGAAAAAAAACAAACTCTGCATTTTACAATGTGTGTGTCTGTGGTCCTTTACTGACTTGATAGGTCAAATAGTCTTGAGTGCAAAGACTATTCAGTCACAAAACATGGTAAAACGTTCTACATGACCGTAATAGTTTGATTGCGGTGTTCACATACCTGTACTGCACTTCAATAATGCCACTAAAATTGGCAAATTCCACATCTTAATTCAATTTCTGTTTAGTTCGATTATGACTTTAGTTGGATTAAGGTCATTAAAATAGCTGTTTACATGGTAGACTCTTAATCAGAGTATTGCCTAATTAGATTTATTAAAATCAGATTCAAGAGTTCCCACTTAGCTGATAATCAATAAAGCATAATTGGCATGCTGTCCCGGGAGCCCATAATTGGCTGATATCCTCGAGCCCGAAGCTCCCTCCCATTAGTAGGGCGAGAGGGGAGTTCGAGCCCAGGTAGGTCTCGAAAATCCCCTGCTTGTCGCCGTGTGAGAAATGTAAGCTAAGGTTATCTTGGGTGATAATTTGGTTTAGTCGATTGGTTATGGTGTATTTTTTTGACAGTGGAAACAGGAAACTGGGGAACCCGGGGAAAACCCACTCTAACACAGGAAGAACATAGAAACTCCGCACAGAAACACCAACCGGCCCGATAGGAGGTTGGACCAGCAGAGTTATTGCTGTGAGGCTACAGTGCTTGCCATTGTGGCACCATGTCGCCCTATCGTAAAAAAGGGTGGGAAGTAGGGGTGGGGGGAAGGGGGGACTTTAAAACGAAGATGACTGGAATGAAAATCTCTGGTTATTTATAATGCTTCCGTAATCACCTAATAGAGCAGAATACAGAGTTAATGAGGTGCCAGCGGTGCTGATCATAAGCATGTGATCCTCTTAAAATTAGTTTATAAATAAACCACACTTATTGGTGTCCATATAAACCACTTGCATGTCTTAGTGAAATAAAAGTTATGTGATGCGACACTACTGTCAGACTCAAATCCAATATAGTTGCCACAGGAACTAAATGAAATAAAGAAAGGTACTTATTACAAAACGTCTGTACTCTTATATGTAGAACAACTTAGACTAAGCTTTGGGTTTTCACCTTTTGCTTTATTTTTTTTTAGATTAAAAAAAGGACAACTGGACACAGGATTGTCTGAGGAACTTGATTGAGGTAGATGCATTGTAACGATTGTAAAATGTTATAGAAAACATTTACATTTAGTCATTTAGCGGACACTTTTATCCAAAGCGACTTACAAACTAGGACAAGGAAGCAAAAAACACACATTTTGAACAAGCAACGTCTCTTGCTTTGACTGAAAAGATCCAATTTTGGCCTTCACCTGGACAATGCGATGTCAGGATTGACTGAACAATCTTGGAAAAAAAAAAAATTAAGTTATGCTATCAATTGAATAGGGGTCTGTCAAAAATAACATGTATGTGTCTAAAAGTATTCTCTAATCACACTGCATGTTTTTCAAAGTTGACTGGATCATCGTTGTTTTCACACTGCAAGGCTATTTGGGGTCGTATTTAGTTGCTGCTGTGCTCACGTTACACAGTGAATCGATCAAATGTGGTTACACACTGAATGACTTCCTAAAATAGGAATTTTTTAGAAATTGCCAACAACTCGGTTTAGTTCACAAACACTATCAAACTATTTCTACTATATACCCTCCTCAAAGTTCCCTATGCCCTGTTTTTTTCTATCTTATTGGCTGCAAGTAATTATAGATGCATTTTTCAATCAGAACTGGCAGGTCTAGATATTAAGCATGAATGTTTTTGTGATTTCATGAGTGTTGGGGAGATGTCAGTGATTCTCTTAGATTGCTTCAATGATAATTCTCACTGCTTGATTGTCACTAGTATAAATGAGTATGAGGTTTGCCTTTTATTTTAGGCATTTTGTTTCATAAAACCTGCTGGCAAGGGAAATTGGGAGTACAATCATGCATTGTGAAGTTGGATTACTCATCTGTACAACTATCAGCGGACAACCATCTCAGAGGAAAAATAGAACACTTTTATATTTAGATGATTTTGTATGGTTTCATTCAGATAAAAAAAGTAAATATTTGAGAAAACCTTTCATTTAGGCTGCGTTTACAGTAGTGAGATTTCATTTTAAGATAATATTTAATTCCCATTTTAATTACATTTATGTTTTACTAGTCATTACAACATATTTAGCTTGTATTTGAAAGATTCCTGGGAAAAGGATTCAGTCATTCTAATTATCAATGAGGATTGGAAAAAAGTCTGTCAAGGTCATAAATACATGTTCATTTAACTCAAGACACCAATTAATCCAATATAAAGTAGTACATTGGCTTCGTTATTCCAGGGTTAAGCTTTACAAATTCTGATAAGTGTGATAAATGTGAATCTACAGAGGGCTTCTTGGCACATCTTTTTTGGTCATGACCAAAACTTTTGGAGCAAAATTTTCAGATTCTACTCAGGCTTATTATTGTGACCTCACCCTGATCCAGCAATCACTGTTTTTTGGTTGGTCTGACTCACTCTGTGTGTTCAGTCCTTAAATTAATAAAGCGGTCCAATATGGTGGTAGCTATAAAATGTGTCGTCTTTGGAAAAAGGCTTTAAAACCACTACTTTTTAATTCTGGCTTTCTGAACTCTCTAGCGCTTTGCATTTAGAGAGACTTAGGTCCAATCCCAATTCTATTTGTGTACCCCTACCCCTTCCAATTGGCCCTTAAATGAGAGTGTGAAGGGAAAGGGCTTAACAATTTGTCCCTCAGAATTGGGACACCACTACAGCACCTGTACACATCATCATATGTCATCGCCATCTCTTGCTTCATATGAGATCAGACAATCGCGACTGCTGTAGTTATTCTATTTGCGTAATTTTTTTTTATTTAACTTCAGGAAATCACTGAAGGCATATATTATGTTATTATAATGATCTAATTTTGCAATAAAATCGTAACTATACTGTGCATTTATACAGTGGCCATATTCATCTATATGAACACAAAAACAACATTTACATTGTACTAAACACTCTAAAAAGCTCATTCCAAGCCACTAGACTTTTCTGACTATTTTCATAGGCTAAAGATGCTGGAGTAGTGGGAATGCCAGGTTTAACTGTAACAAAATGTATGTGTTTTTAAAATAAAATGCATTGTGTAAATGACACCTTACCGTAGCCCTGGGCATCAATTACCACAACATTGTATTGTTTACACTCATATGCAGCTAGCTAATCTGAGCGTACTTTATATTAAACAAAAATATTAATTTAACTGAAGGAAATTTTGAATATTCAAAATCACATTTAACCACATTCATATTCATATTCAAATTTAAGTATAACCATGACCTTTAATAATATTAAAACCTTGTATCTAAGTTTCAAGCACTCTAATTCAGTATTATGTGAATAACATATTAAAGTCAATCCATGAGTTAAACTATGCTGAATGTAGTCTTTTTTTTCTCAATTCTCATCATGTCTCAGGAACTTCTTTACGCTCTCTCTGTATCTGTATCTTTCTCTCTCTATATTTAACCTCAGCTCATGAATCTTTCAGATGTGCCCTTGATTGCAGAAGGCGCTTCATGTCAGCTGGCATTCATGTTGACGCTAACAGGGATCACTTTAGAAAGGATGAATAAGACATGAGCACCAAGCCAACACACACACACCTAGAGAGAGAGAGAGAGAGAGAGAGAGAGAGAGAGAGATAGAGAAAGACACTCTCCCTTAATCATCTTCGCACTTAAAGTGTGGAGATAAACTCGTGGTCGACAACATCTGTTAAACACTGATTACAATGTTCACCTGCAATGTACAGTAGCTATAAATACAGTTGTCTTTTTTAAATCCATCTGAGGACACCTGGTGTTAAAGGGCCATGAAACCCCCTCGTTTCAGCAGGGTGTTTTCACACCTCTACTTTGGAAAAAGTCAGAAAAGTGGGCGTGTCCAGCTCTGTTTAGGGGGGAGTGTTGGAGGAACTAAAGTGGGAGGGTGTAGGAGTGTCTATTTGGGCACGCGCAAGTTTGAGTCAAAATACTCACACACAGGAGAAAGTCATGGTGTTTAACCTACATGGACATCTGTAGTCGAATTATTTGCCAAATTATTAAATGGTGGACTTTAACTGCAGTTTGGCTCTTTCATTCAGGGAATTCATTCATGCCCCTCGCGACACACGAGATATTTGATTCGAGGAGCTGCTCTAAGCGTGTATTTTTCATGCAATGTTTGATACCGCACGGCGAGTGAGAGAATAAAAACCCTCTGCATTTCCCAGAAACTTAGATGCACACGACAGGTAGTGTCAGAAAGCCGCGCGTGTTATTCCGGTCACTAAATGCGGTAAAAACCCTACACGAGGTTAAAGTTTGGTTGTGGTGCTAACGTGTTTACACTCTGTGCAATAGTTTGTTAGATACGAACAAACTGAATAAACAAAGAGCACTGGTCGCTCACTTACCAAATCTGAAGAGACAGGACAATCACCAGCAACTAGAGCCGTATCTTTATAAAGAGAATACTACAAACGAATCCAGATCTCAGCGTTTGCAGACGAGAACAGCTCTCAGGTAAACAATAATCCTCCTTAGACACGTAAGTTATTGTTGTCGTGCGTCGCGTACACTGTTAATCCACACGTGAGTCTGAGCTCTCACAGAGAGAAAATGAAAACGAAACTTAACTGCAGCAAACTATAAAAGCAACACTTCACGCCTGTTTTGCCAACACAACGTGGCGTCTCTGTCCTGAAAACACGGTGATAGTAATGAATATTAATGAAGTTGCACAATAGAGCGCGCTGATTGGTTTGAACCAAGCCTTACTCATGCATTAATGCAGCAGGCTGTAAGACGTAATAAGACTCACTCTGGCACAGACGCCCAGTCTGCACGCTGGAATACAGGCTATTATGTCATGACCGTGACGCAGCTTCAAAAATTCGTTTCAAACAGGAAGTACGAATTTGCTTAAAATAACGCAAAAACAACCAATTTACACTTTTTAGTGAAATATAGGTGTCTTAATAGTGTTTTTAGCAGTGTGGGACACATATACGACTGTCAACAGCTCAAAAAATGTGTTTTGGTGTTTCGTGACCCTTTAAGGGGTATAAATGTGTTCAGCTCGATTACAAATCAAAATAAAAGTTGTCTATTTTAATATATTTTAAATGTAAAATATCCATGATTACAATATTGATGTGAAAAGTACCAACAGTAATACCTTGTGGTGATATTTAAAAAGAAAAAAAAAGTCCACTTCCTGCTAACATTTGAGTTAAATAACAAAGGTCATTGGTCATGGGGTTTCAACAGATATGACTGTGATTGGCTGCATGCTCCTCACCTAGCACTTACATGGAAACATGGACACTGAAGCTTTTGAAAGACGAGTCTATCAGTGGATCTGTCTATGAGTATATGTACAGTATGAGCAATCTGCTGATGAATCAGCTGATAGACACTGCTTTCATGGCATCTTTGTCTGTGTATCTGTGTAAGCGCTCAGTAAAGAGTGTGATAGTGCTTAAGAATAGTGATAGACTGGTCTTTTTTTTTTTTATGGCAGATTTTTACAAACAAATTAGCCGATTCTGTTTTTGATTTGGTCAGCATGGTGGCTCAGTGGTTAACACCGTTGCATTATAACAAAAGTCCCTGGTTCAAGTCTCAGAATTTGCATGTGTTCATGTAGGTTTTCTCTGAGGGCTCCAGTTTCCACCACGATCTAAAGACATTTGGTGTAGGTGAATTAAAGTAAACTTGCTGTAGCGTGTGGGTTTTATTTGTGAATTAGGGTGTGTTTGTGTGTGTTTCCCAGCAGGGTTGCATAAGTTAGTGCACTCTCAGGGCTGGTTTGTTGCAGGAAGGTCATTCATAGGTAAAATACACCAGAGGTGTTTTTCTGTGGGTGCTCAGACATTCCCATGTGGCGCCTGAGCTTCAGCCTGACACAGTGTCTTTATCTCTAGCCTTTGGTAACATTCTGTTTACACACTTTGCTTATCATAATATGATTGAAGTGGAGTTTGCATGCAGGTCTTGAACAGAGATCAGTTGAAGTAAAACAAAATATGATTGAGATTGTTAAGTTGGAGCAAAATATGTCAGATTATAGTCGGTTGATTGTTGCATTTCCAATTTACATATTAAGTCGATAACTTTCTTTCTTTTAAAAAAAAAGATTTTTGCTGCTTGTTCAAACTGTATTCAAAAAGAGGACAACCTAATTGTTTTATTTTCAACCTACTTAAATTTGTAAAACAATTAAGTTAGCTTAATCAATTTGTGTTGTGTTCTACAATAAGATACATTCAAGAATGTTGAAAACCAGCAGCACTGACATCCATAGTAGAAAAAGAAAATACTATGGAAGTCAGCAGCTACTGTTTTACCACAATCATCAAAATGTCTTTATTTTTTATTTAATTTAAAACTTTTATACACTCTAAATAAATGCTATTTAAACCCAGCTTGGGTAAAATATTGACTAACCCAAACATTTGATTCAGTGTGGTTCTATAAATTTTTTATTTTTTTAATTTTTTTTTATACTTTATTTTTATTTCTTTTAAGGAGAGAAAAAAAAATAAAACAAGGGGAAAAAAATACAAAAATAGGTTAAAAAAATAAAATAAAATTAAGTAAATAATACAATAAAACACCAGAACTTAAATGAACGGTTGACTGGTCACATATTTCCTTACAGGTCACATGAACAAATACATATATAAATCAGATTGGTCCTATTAATTTCATTCAATTAATTAACCCTGGAGTCCCTATTATACCCAGAATTGGGTTGAAATAACCCAGCATTTTTTTAGAGTGTAGGTTTGAGTAAATAATGGCAGAATTGATTTTTGGAGAGGGACTATAACTTAAATATATAAACATTACATTACATTGGGGTGATTTGTATAAATCACAACCCACGCTTCGAAACACACGTGGCGCACGGATTAATAAATGTTTTTACTTGTAGGTTAATTTCTAAATTTGTAGTGATCGCAGAGAGATCGCCTCTCACGTCATTCAAACCCAAGCATTTAAGCTTTCCTGTAAAATATAATGATGATGGAAGAAGTTGTGGTAGGTTATTCGGGATGTGCTTGGTTTCTTAGGTTATTAAAGGGGTTTTCTGTCAATAATTGTTTAGCCTGCATTAATGCTTTCAGTGTAAGCTGCACAATTAATCATTAAAAGATCGGGATCTCAACACCCACACAAATCTGTGTTTGAAAAATGCAAAAATTAAGAAAGAGATTGAGTCTTTAGTCTTTTGACTTGGTTATGAAGTTACAAACAGTCAGATAACACAGAAGTACTGGCATAACAGTTTATAGTTTAGATAAAACCATTGATGTTAATGGTAAAGATTAAAATCACCGTCTTGTGCATAAACAACACTCAATTGAAAGTTGTTGTCAGCAATTACATTTTGTAAACAATGGGTGGCGACAACCAGCCATAAAAAAATGCCACTGAATAATTCTTCAAAAATGACACATCTAGCAATGAAACATAAGGTTTAATGAGTGAATAACTGAATCATTTATTGAAAATGAGACTAAAACTAAATAAGGCTGGTAGAAATTATAATGCTAGATTTCTACATTTAGCGTCATCAGCAACAGTAGTAGCAGTGAATCTTTCACAGTACTTAATATTTTACTATTTATTTTTATTCATCTGATTATTAAATGTTTTTAAATATGTTTTTGTAATAAATGGAAAGCAAATGACATTTGTCTCCTCCCCTTTTTGACTGATCCAAAAAATGGTCCGATCCGTGATTAAAAAAAAAACATTGTTATCCTAAGTGTGAGATTTGTGATTTGTTACCCCACTACATTACGTTATTATACTCACATTTTAATTATTACATTCATGTAATTTCACTACAGTGAAGTATATTTCAAGAGAAACAACCCCTCTAAATAAACAAATTAAAAAAAAAGTGTAAAGCCCAAACGATTCCAGTAGCAGAACCTTGATGAGAGCGCAGTGTAACCTATAGACTAATATCTGTCATTACTGAGCACTGACGGCACAAACACAAGCAGACAGGGGGAAATGAATGAATGAACGAGGATTTATGTTTCCTGTTCTGTTGAGTGGGCTGAAAGGAAGGCTGGCAGCCGCTTCCTGTGTGTGTGGCTCAGGATTTCAGGAAATGATGAGGAGGGGTTAAAGAAGCCTGTTTCTGCCCTGGCAATGATCAACAAGGGCTAATAAAACCCTCCTCCTGTGTCTGTCTTTCTTCCTTCACATACTCTGTCCAGCTCTCATACTGTCAATATTTCCTCTGTAAAGCTGTGGCTTTACATATGCCAACCAGCATATGTAGGGTCCTTTTTTTTTGTTTATTTATATATTTATATAGTGTTAAATGAAATGAGTAACAACAATTTATGAAGAACTTAACATTTTGATTTTTGGGAGCCTAAAATCTTACAAAATGTGACAACCTCTACGAAAGCCTTTTGATATCCCATGCATAACTTCACAAAGCTGATGTCATATTTTAATACTTTTATATTTTGTAATTTAAACTACAAACTTAACAAGCAAATCTTGTAATATCTACACTCCCCGGCCACTTTATTAGGTACACCTTACTAGTAACAGATTGGACCTCCTTTTGCCTTCAGAACTACCGTAATCCTACACCTCAGACCAGCTCATCTCATCAACAACCATACCACTTTCAAAGTCATTTAAATCATCTTTCTTCCCCATTCGGATGCTCGGTTTGAACTTTTTTACGTTAATGAGCAGTTCGACAGGTGTACCTAATAAAGTGGATGATGAGTGTAAATGTCTACTTAAAAATCAAAAAAAGGTTAGGAATATCTAAGTCTGCTTTGAAAAATCAACATCAGTGTACCACTAATTAAAAAAAATAGCTGGATAAACACTATAAAACTAGAAACGAGCAACTGAAATCTGTCTTTTTAGCATGATATCATGGTCAAATTGTGAGTCTAATAGTTTGCTGTTTATCTGTGATCTTTCTCAGTTCTCATTCGTAAACATCTATTCTCAGCCAACTGGTGTCATTAGTTTCACTTCAGGAGGTCATTGAGTCTTCATTTTGTTACTGTTGTTACTGTTAATGTTGAGAAAATCTCCACAAAAGACCTTTATTTGTGTTTGTTGGACTTGATAAATGTCTCTAAGCTTTAAATTTACAATAATTCAATTCTTTTAAAAAAGGCATCTTGCACTGAGCTGCAAATCTACTTGGGAAGCACCTACATAGACCAGACTTTCTAGTTATTCATATCTGTATGCTGAAGATTTTTATTATGGTTATATACAGCATCTTATTTTTTAAATGTGACCATTTTTCCTTGGGTTGTTTGCTTTATTTTATGAATTATGGAGTGTTTAAAAGAGACCAGTGTTGGGGGAAGTTAATTTAGAAAGTAATGCATTGCAATATTGAGTTACTCCCCAAAAAAGTAACTAATTGTGTTACTTTTATCATAAGTAATATGCAGTTTGAAGCACTTCAAACGCACAAAAAAAAACCGTGTCATTCACTCGATTTGCACCACAGGATGTTTAATCGTATCTTTGCATTGACTTCACATGTAAATTACTCACGCTTAATGCTTCATCCGCGGCTGCTTACTGCATAGGCTGCAAAAAAGTTCCCCCTCATTTTCATGCAATGGTAGAATTGTGGGGGCGCAGATGAGACGTAATTTTTCTAGAGACACTCAAGAACATCACGTGTCACATAAACCAATTAATTGCAAACTGAAATACATATAATTTGATTATGTGGCTTGAAATTGGATGTTTTAAGACAGGGGTCACCAAACTTGTTCCTGGAGGGCCGGTGTCCTGCAGATTTTACCTCCAACCCTAATCAAACACACCTGAACAAGCTAATTAAGGTTTTTATACTGTATACTAGAAACACTCAGCCAGGTGTGTTGAGGCAAGTTGGAGCTAAAACCTGCAGGGACACCGGCCCTCCAAGCCCGAGATTGGTGACCCCTGTTTTAAGAGATTATTTACTTTTTTTTGCAATTATTTTGCGAATAAATGGAGAATTTTGCAGGATCGCAAAAAAGTTTGACTGTTGATTTTGCATTGGATTCAGTTTTCGCAAAATCACCAAAAACTTGGGGGTCTGTCTAATGGCGGATGGCTGCTTCCCACCCTGTCTAATGCTAATGGGCGGGACTTTTCCCATCTAATGACATGTGCAAACGTAGAATGTCAATCATTTAAAGTCAAAGTCTTTCTACAGTCTCTGTCTTTTATAAAGTTTGATTATAAAAAATAGAACTAATTAAGTTTAATCATTAGAGGCTAGCTTTATTCGTACATTGTTGCCAACTGTGTTTAAACAGTTTTATAAAAGGGATTTTGGCATAATAGGTCCCTTTTAATACCAAAATTTTTTTTGCAATACTTAATGTATGCAATAATAAGTATTAGATGATTTTTACTCTTTTCACCTGCGATATATGTTGCTTTGAGAGACGTTGGGTTTGGCCGGATGTGAATGTGGCTTTTCTCTTCCTGCATTACTGCACTCCTGTGTCACATTTATCCAGTGTTAACCCTCAACTTGAAACAGGTTTACAGAGTCCAGGATCCTTATTATGACTCTGACCCTAATTTCTGCTGTAAAGCTTTGCGAGACCCTTTCCGCACATATAGTATACCCTCTCTCCCTCTCTCTCTCTCTCTCTCTCTCTCTCACCCGGTCATATTTTCTTGAAGTTATTGCAGTGGAAAACTCTCTGGTGTCATAAATATTGCAGGCTCGGGGAGGTGAAGGCCAGCTTCAGTCAGGATATTGCTCTGCTTTTAGCCAGAGCTTTACCACTGAAAGAGCACAAACACACCGAGATTAAAGGAACAACTAAACTCTGGGCTTGAGTTACAAGAGAGGAGTGTGTGCCATTCATTATTATTCACCTATCAGTGTGTGAAAATAAATAGAAAGCACATATAATGACAAGAGGTTGTAAACTGGCTCGTTGTGCTCATATTTTGAAGCATGTTTTCATGCAGTTGACAAATGTCATCTGCTAGAGGACAGGTTACTGCTGTTGATGGAGTTTAACTGAAAAAAAAAAAAAAAAAAAAAAAAAGGTGTTGGATGTACTACTTTTCAAGGGTGTAGAATTAGCATGAGGGGACGTGTCCACCAATATAAACAGATTATTAAAATGTTCCCGCCAATAATTTAATCACCTCCAAAATAAAATAATGCTTTGTCCAAATTTTCCAGTCAGGCTTACTGTGCAAGACATGGACATAAGCAGCTACATTTCAAAGAAAAGTGTCAGTCATTTAGTCAAGTTTGCTACAAGTCCACTATTATAGTAACCTTTGATGTGCAATTAATACAAACTTTGTTTCAATTTTGGTCTTTAAGACGATTATGAAAAAAAAATAAATAAATAAAATGGTTGTCATATGTCTCCCCCTTTCCAGAAGTCTGCATTCAACCCAAGTAAGCCATGTAAATTTACTTTCGCACCACGCAACATGCTTGATATATAAATTAGGGCTGCACGATATTGGAAAAAATTGACATTGCGATATTTTTTTCCTCTGCGATATATATTGCGATTTTTATATATATATATATATATATATATATATATATATATATATATATATATATATATATATATATATATATATATTTACTTAAAACTAGGGCTGTGACGGTCACCATGACAACCGCGTCACCGCGGTGGTCATTGCCACCTCGGTTGTTTTTTTTTTTTTTTTTTTTTTTTTTTTTTTTTTTTTTTTTTTTTTTTTATTGACCTCAATAACAAACATACAAAATTCCACAATTTACACAAAAGAACACAATGACAATAACAGATCAGGATAAACAATATAAACTTTAAAAATTAAATAAAAAAAGAAACAAAAGGGGGAAAAAATAAATAAATAAATAAAATTAAACATACATAACACAAATACAGCAAGAGGAAAGGAGGACTTATGTAACCGTGCTGTTTCCAAAATATTTATCATAAAGAACTAAAAATCTATCACTTTTCTTATTATTAACTAATCTAAGAGATTTAATAAAAACATCAATTTCTATTAAAAAATGTGAAAAAGAAGGCTGCGAACAGGAGAATTTTTGTTTATGGATAAAATATTTTCCATACAAAATAAAAAAGTCAATAATGTAATTCTCTGATACATCAGCCCCACCTCCATAATAACAAACGACATCCTGAAGATGAAAGGGTCTGGAAGAAGCAATGTGGTTACCTATATGGAGATATACGTTTTTCCAAAAGTTTTTTGTACTTTCACATTGAAAAAATATGTGAATCAGCGTTTCGTCTTCACTCTTACAAAATGTGCATAAACTGTCAATCTCCAAATACTTTGCCAAAGTACCGTTTACTGGGTATATTTTATGAAGAATTTTGAAATGAACCTCTTTTGTTTTATTGGAAATGCAGTACTTATGAGGTAATAGCCAGGCTTTTTTCCAGTCTGTTGTGTCAATGAAGGATGCCCAGTAAAATTTGCCTTTAGGAACATTATATTTTTTATTTTGAAAAATTTGTCGAATATATTTATTATTACATTTGTTGTCAAATAGACTTATTCCATTTAAAATCAGCTCTGGTTCTTTAATAACATTTTCATTAAACATTAAATGAGATTTTATAAGTTGAATTAGGCCTAACGGAATTGCTTTTTGCACAGAATTAAATTCTTTAAAAGGTAATGGAAAATTATTATTAGACATAAATTGTTCATAAGACAAAAAGTTGCCGGACTTATCAAAAATTGAGAGAATTCCAATTATATTTCGGTTAAACCATGTAGATAGAAAAATAGATTTATTTCTAATTCTAATATCAGAGTTGTTCCATAAAAAGCATTTATGTGGTGAGAAATTGTGGGAATAACACAATTTCCAGGAAAGAAGGACCTGCTGGTGAAATTTTGACAGTGCAATTGGCAATTTATTTGGTAGATAATTACATTTTAAAATAAAAGGAAGACCTCCAATTTTTGTGAAAATAGAGTTTGGAATAAAAAACCATATAGAGTTGGGGTCTTTTAAGCATCTTTTAATCCAATTTATTCTAAAAGTGTTTACTATGTCCTCAAAGTCAATCACTTCAAGTCCGCCCTCTTTTCTACTATTTGCTAGAACTGTTTTCTTAAGTTTATGGGATTTATTTTTCCAAATAAAGTTTAAAAATATTTTGTTAACTTCTTTAGCAGTAGGGATATTAACAGAGAGAGAAAGTGAGGGGTATACCAAACGAGACAAACCTTCTGCTTTAGTCAAAAGAACCCTCCCATAAAGGGAAAGGTCTCTTTGTAGCCAAAGATTAAAAATGCTATGAGTTTTTTTAAGTCTACCAGAAAAGTTAAGCTGTTGTCTAGTGGCAAAATTTTTTGTTAAATAAATACCCAGATACTTTACAGTCTCTTTTACCAAAATACCATTTAATGAGGAATCATTAGTTTCATGAATCATCATAATTTCACATTTGGACATATTCAATTTCAATCCAGAAGCACATGAAAATTCTTCAATTATACTTATAGCCTTGGACAACTGACATTTATCTTTTAAAAATAAGGCAGTGTCATCGGCTAACTGGGAGATTTTAATTTCTCTATCAAAAATAGATATACCTTCTAAGTTACGTTCATATATAATATTTAGCGATAGCAATTCTGTTACTAAAATAAATAAAAAGGGTGAGATAGGGCAACCCTGTCTCACCCCGCGGTTAATAGAAAATCTTTTAGAGGTGTTGAAGCTAATTAAAACAGAGCTACTAATATCACTATAAAGCATTTCAATAGCATTGACAAAAAAGTCACCAAAACCAAATAACTTTAAGGTCTGCAAAAGGAATCCGTGTTCAAGTGTGTCAAATGCTTTATAAAAGTCAAGGAAAAGAATCATAGCTTTAGAATGTATGAAGTCAGCATAATCCAAAAGGTCCAAAGCAAGTCTTATATTATTACTGATATGTCTACCTTTAACAAATCCAGACTGTGTCTCAGCAACCAGCTGATTAATTTTCGTTTTTAATCTGTTAGCAAAAATTAAGGCTAAAATTTTGTAATCAACAGTGAGAAGCGTGATTGGACGCCAATTATCTATTAAATTGGTGTCCTTGTCTGGTTTGGGAATAAGGCAGATAACACCTTGTTTCATTGACGTTGTCATGTCCTTTAGATCAATGCAATCATCATACATAGAAAGCAATGGGTCTTTAATTAGTTCCCAAAAGTGCATATAAAACTCGACGGTTAATCCATCATTGCCCGGGGATTTGCCTTTCTTCATGGAATAAAGAGCTACTTGAATTTCCTCCAAGGTCAAATTGGAATCACAAAAGGTTTTGAACTCAGGATCAATAACTGGAACGTAAGTTTTAATTTTATTTACATAATGATCACTACAATGTTTGTCAAAAGCAGAAGTGTAAATGTTTTGGTAAAAATCTGTAACAAAGTTAGATATTAATTTAGGATCAGTGCATTTAACACCATTGATATTGAGAGAAGTCAAAGAATTTCTCTTACAGTTCCTTTTTTCCAATGCAAAAAAATAGCTAGAGTTCGCCTCTCCCTCCTCCAGCCATTTAGCCCTGGACCTAACAAATGCACCTCTCGCAATATCTAGATAAGCTTGATTAATTTGTAGATGCAATTCCTTTAATTCTATTTTCTCTTTTTCAGACAAGTCACCTGTTAGTAAAGTATTTATTCTATTAATCTGTTCTGTTATTTTCTTATGTTTTAAATTTTTCAGTTCTTTACTTCTTTTTATTGCTATCTGTCTGACTCTGTACTTAAAAAATTCCCATTTATTCTTGTACCCAATTAGCATTTTATCTAACAATATATTCTTAATTAACTCTTTTGTATTGTTATTGAAAACGTCATCTTTTAATAGACAGTTATTAAATTTCCAATAACCACGTAACTTTGGATTCTCCTTATAACAACCTAATTTCAATATTATTTGATTGTGATCAGTGAGGGGTGCAAATGAGTGATTTACATCTTTAACAAATTGTAAGGCTGATGAAGATAATAAAAAGAAATCAATTCTAGATTTTAAAGACAAATTACTATTTGACCAAGTAAAGTCTTGCGTGTCAGGGTGAAAAAAGCGCCAAGGATCTGTAAGAGAGAGAGATGAACATATTGATAAGATGTTATTAGAATTCACATGAAGAGCTTCATTGCTTCTAGGAGGAAATCTGTCCAATGTGTTATCCAAACATTCATTAAAATCACCGCCTAAAATTAGGAAAGAATCTGGGTATTTAATTTGCATTTCAATAATTTTTTGAGTAATATGAGAAAATAATGTTTTGTTAGCAGAAAAAGAATTATATCCATATAAATTACAAACAACAAATATAGAATTATCCTGCTTTAGTGCCATGATTATCCATCTACCTTCGTTAGATATTGCAGTCTCAAGAATCTGCCCCTTAAATTTATGCAAAAGGATTGAAACTCCAGCTGAGTGATTGGAGCCATGGCTAGAATAAATTAAATTTCCCCACTGATTCTTCCAGAATTTTACATCAGACTCACAAGAATGTGTTTCTTGGAGAAATATTAAATCAGATTCGCAGCTTTTACAAAATAAAAAAATTGCTTTCCTCTTTACCATATCTCGCATTCCTCTAACATTCAAAGACATAACAGAAAATGAATTAAATTTAAAATCCATAACGAATAAACAAAGAATAAATGTATAAACCAACGACTGAAGAAACTGTAGAAACCTTACCTCGAAGGGAGGAACAACAACCAACTAAGTCATAGAATAAACAAAATAACCTCTATGACAATTCTTTAGGACAAAAGAAAACATCTTTTTAAATATAACAAAATTAAAGATCTTTATATAACTCTTTATAAGGATATTCTAGACAGAGCCAAGAAAAATGTCAGAATTTAAATATGGGTAAATTAACGTTTTTTTTTTTTTGTTTTGTTTTTTAATCTTGGCATACCAGTCACAGCAAGCATTTAACATAAATTAGGAATTAAATCCTTTGAAAAATCAAACTCTGGCTAAATATGAACCAGATAAATATCTGGCTAAATATCGTTTAACTCCGACCTGATCGCGGGAAAAAACGCAGAATTACCCGTGTTATTTGTCTACTTAACATCGGCATAGTCATATCTCTTCCCGTCAATTAAAGCAAAAGATCCGCGAAAGGAAGCCTTCTTTCCATCTTCTCTGGCCTTCTTGATCATTGGCCAAAGTTTCTCTCTTGCCACTCTGTCTTCTGGACACAATGCCTCTGTGAATCGCAGCTTGTTATCGCGCAGAAAAGTACATCCTCTAGCTGACTGCCACACAATGTCTCGGAAGCGTCGAAGAGCAAACAAAATAATTATGGATCTCCACGAACCATCTTTTCTCTGCGGGCCGAGACGATGGGCGATATCCACTGCATCATCCATTCTGTCACTGATACCAGGTACCACCTTGCTCAGGATATTGATCACAACACTACGAACATCCTCTCCCGGTTTCTCTTGTACCCCGTGTAGTTTCAGTGTCCACCTCCAACTGTACCGTTTGCACACTCCCACTTCTTCTTTTAAAGTTGCGTTCACCTGTTTTAGCTCGTGAATCTCCGTGTTCACAACCTGAAGGGCTTCCTTGTGAGTGGACACTTCGGCTACAAGCTGATGCACGGTCGAGGACAAGTTTTCAATCTGTTTTGCAGTAACGGCAGTTGTTTGGTCAATTGACGCAATCTTTTCGAACATCTTGTCATATTTACCAGCAAGATCTTGAATGGCGGCCAAAATTGCAGCGGATGTGTTGTCACTATCCATGCCTTCACGTTTTGACTTTTTTGAGCTGGGTTTTATTGGGGTGTCGGGCAACGGAGTTGCCAGGACATCGCTCATTTTGGGCCGAACGTTAAACCATTCGTTCGTTGACTTTTCCCCTGTCGCTAAGTCTTGTTCATCCTCCGAAAGTGCAGGCTTCAGGGTACATTCGCTTTGATCAGGATCCATCCTTAACTTAGATGACACGTGAGCAACTTGTGCTTGCTTGTTTTTTCTTCTGCCCATAAACTCAACTCGAAGTAACGTCTTAAATAACAGTCTTAAATATATGTTTATCCATAAGTATTAATTTGTGCGTTACTGGTTGTTTTATGCTCCAACCTCAAGTTTTCCTGACGAGACTTCAGCAACACCTCCTATCTCTCCGCCATCTTGGCCGCAGAACCTGCCACCTCGGTTGTCCATTGCCACCGGCCGTAGTACGTGACGTCACGCACTTTAAAACACAAATTACTGTTATGTTGCCAAGTATTACATATCTGTTAGAATATAACATTAGGCGCGATTCAGCAAGTTCAAGTTCAACCATGAATCTTGTTAGAAAACGAACTCTTACATCTGGGAACATTTTGGATTCGTGCCGAACTAGAAAGGTGAACGAATCAATTTGGATTAAGCTTTTTGTATGGGGGTTTTAAGTAAAGTGTGTTTTAATATTCACTGCTGAGTGCTGAGAGTCCAAACACTGAGGAGCAAATCCATCGATACGCAGATCCACGGGTCCTGAACCATGCAAGCTAGTGGCGATTGCCCAGCTCAGCCAGGCATGGCAGAGGCATTTGCAAAAATGGCCAGATACAAAAGAGAAAGTGATAAATGGAAGACATTGACGAGAAATTGAGCATAGGCTATTTGGTAACTACTTAAGAACGCGCCGCTCCGCAGAGTAGAGAAACCTGCGTTGCGAGAAATGCTGGCGGCGGAACAGAAGGAGAAGCCCTCTATCGCATGGTTGTGAAAAAGTAGCCTGTCTGTGCATTTTCGCTACAAGCACACCGTCTGACAGTGTATAGCTGGAAACATTATAACCCCATTCTTCACTTAAACCGGACAAAGTCAACATGTTAGTTTTTCTGGCAAATAATTTAAAATATGACTACAAAAGGTGGAGAGAAACTACGCTGTTTTTTTTTAAACATCTGACTTATATTGTTACTAGGTTAATATTTTCTTTTTACGTATAATTATTAATATTTATATTATTATTACACTGATTAGGAAAGTGCCATTTAGAATTTTTGTTAAGTTCTTAAAAATGTAACGTTTAATTGTTATTATTATACAGTTTCAAGCAGTTAAAGTAATGTAATATTTAACTACAATATTTATAAACAGTTTTGTGTTGTTTTATTAACGAAAGTTCAAAAATAAACGTACGTTTATACGGTTGTTTTATTTATTAATATTAAATTCGATTATTCCTTAATTTTTACATAAAAGGTAAATTAACTTAAGTAGGCTACATTATCTGTTGATGTACGAGATCGAGGAACACGTTTGCCAGTAAATAATGTTCGCACCACTTAAAAAACAAAACAAATGAATAACTTGCGAAAAGGATGCAATAAAAAATGCAAGCGCTTAATCATTCTTCACAATCGGATTCGTACGTGCAATAAGCCGAGGCTATATTGCGCCGACAAGAACAAGCCCTAAAACTAAGTCTAGAGAGAGAATTAATACTAGTTAATATTAATGATTATAAACACGAACTGCGTTGTATGATAAACGCCTCACAATGATGTCGTGATCTTTGCTGAAGAACTGATATGTTATCGCCGTCTCCCCAGCCAGGTTTTCATCTGCTTTTTTCCCCTTCTTCTGGATACAAACAATAAAGTATCAGCGCCAGACCAGTGGTTTAAATTATATTTTACTCTCCTGATTTCTTTTCTTTTCATTAAAAAATAAATAAATGTTTAAAGTTTTGTATTGCATAGCCTATATATTTTTAAAGATTATCATTCAGCCTACCTGCAGCGCATGAGGTTGTGTGCTGGGCAAATCCCCTTTACTCATGCTACCCATTTCAGTTATGACACTGTAAACTTGACTTGGCAGGCTGATCATCTTTAAACTCAAAAGGTGTTTTTAACTTGAGACTGCATGCTTCTGCATAATGTGATGTTTCTTATTACAACTGTTAGCGGTGTCAAAATTAAAGCAAACATTAAAAATGGTTTTGTTTTATCAATTGTATAGTTTAGTTTTAATAATAGCTAATGTATATAATAAATTATAATATCGATTATTGTGTAGACTACAATGTTCAACAAAACAATTTTATTAGGTTACTCTAATAGACCTAATCCCTAACTGAAAAACGAATGTGAAAATGACAGGCAGTTGCGTCTTTGCTAAAATTAATTTAACGACAAATTTCTTTTGCTTTTTTCCCCTTTAGAGATCAAAAGAGCAGTATTTAAATAATTATTTCACTAAAACATGAATTGAATGCCCAGTTCTTTCCCGTGTGAGTTTATTGCGCCTCCGCCGCGTCTGCGTTTTTAAGGTTACAGGTGCACCCTGACCTGACACGGGGACCAGATCTCTGTATTGCTTTAATTTCTCAATTTTCATAACTGCATTGCATTTTCATATGGTAAAATATCAAAATTTATGTTCTGAAAGTAGTAGGAATGACGGGAGTGTTAGTAAATAACAGAAAGAACTTTCACTTTTGAGTGAACTTCTGTCACGTGTTATTTTAGTATGATAAAATAAACAAAAATAGTAATGCAGAAAAGTATTTTTCGCTCTGCCAAGCCTTCTCTGTTGCTGTATAGAGAAGCAGCCTGCTCAGTCTCCTTACCCCGGCCCCACCCCGCCCACCGACTCCTGAACGTCTCACTCACTCACTCACTCACTCACGCGGGCATGCAGTGCGGTCTCATGAGGAAACGCAGCTTTTTGATATAATGTTTTTCTTGTTCCCAAATACAAATAATTTATCAAGTATTGTTTGAAATAAGTATTCGTAAAAACACGCTATTCCTGCTTTTCCGAATACCGTATTCCGGTTCGGCTCCACCCATAATATATATATAATTTTTTTTTTTTTTTTTTTGCATCGCACCCTTCTGCGATGTGACTATCGCGGATGCGCACATCGCGATTTCGATGCTGAAACGATGTATCGTGCAGCCCTAATGTTTTATTAGTAATTGTATTTTATTTGTTTATTTATTAAAGTTTTTTTTTTCTTTTTATTGCGAAATAGAACGTGTTCTGAAAAATTAAGTCTCCACCAATATCAAAAGCAAATCTACGCCCTAAGCAAATCTACTTTTGTTTTAAAGTGGTTGCAAACATTTTGTATGGGCTGAATTTAAACAAAAAAATTAAGTAATCTTTAAATTAATTTGTTTGTTTAAAATCAACCCATATAAATTGTTTGGAACCACTTATAAAAAAAATAATAATAAATTGTAATTCCATTGAATATTTTTTTTTCGTTGTGGTTACTGAGGTTTCATTCACCAGTTTGGCAGAAATTGCAATACTTGCTGAATTTGTCATCATCAAGACACATCAACATTTTATTGAATGGGGATGTATGGTGTTGTTTTAGTGCTGTATATTCATTCATTCATTTTTTTTTCAGCTTAGTCCCTTTATTAATATGGGGTCACCACAGCGGAATGAATTACCAACTTATCCAGTATATGTTTTACGCAGCAGATGCCCTTCCAGCTGCAACCCATCTCTGGGAAACATCCATACACACTCGTTCACACACATACACTACGACCAATTTAGCTTACCCAGTTCGTCTGTACCGCATGTTTTTGGACTGTGGCACCTGGAGGAAACCCATGCAAACACAGGGAGAACATGTAAACTTCACACAGAAGTGCCAACTGGCCCAACTGGGGCTCAAACCAGCGACTTTCTTGCTGTGGAGTAATTGTGCTACCCACTGCTCCACTGCGATGCCCAGTGCTGTATAGAATAGCTTTTATTCTATTAAAAACCTAATAAAAGAAATAAAATGGCTAAAACTTTAGTTACTAACAAGGTGTCCACTGGGTCTAAAAAAAATCTTAAATTTCCAAAACAAAAAATTAGGCCTTAAAAAGTCTTAAATTCACTGACATTTTGTGTTGTAGGTCTTTAATCATTTTAAATAGGTCTTCAATTTGCTTCGCCCAAGTAAAGCTACTCAGTCGGGCCGACATCCATCCAATGACCATCAACACATCTCAATAAAATCATATTTTTGTATTTCTTTGTTGCAAAGGAAAACAATTCACAACTGCTGTCAGATATTTTTATAGCAAATTCCCCAAATTAAATTCCGTAATCATTCATTCATTCCTTTTCTTTTTGGCTTGGTCCCTTTATTAACCGCCAACTTATCCAGCATGTTTTATGCAGCAGATGTCCTTCCAGCTGCAACCTATCACTGGAAACACCCATACACTCTCATTCACACACTTACAGTACACTACGACCAATTTCGCTTACCCTATTAAGCTAAAGTGCATGTCTTTGGACTAAAAACAATTACACGATTCACTATGATAAAACCAGGCCATTAGAAAAAATTCTTTAGTCTTTAACCCCGTATAAGTCTAAAATTTAATTCTTAATGGTGTTAAAAGGGTCTTAAATTTGATTTGACTAAAACCCTGAACTAAAGTTTTAAAAATGTAAAGTTTATTGTAGCTTACTTGAACAAATTACAATGTTGTCTCTGATTTGGCATTTATTTCTTTATTTAAGTTAGTTTGTTTTTAAAAGGCACTAAAAAGTTGCAAACACTTTAAATAAGTAGCTCATTAGATATAAGTGATAGTGTAGTAAAATAAAAAATGTTAAATTATACTAAAAATGTTCTTGACAAACTAAATGTTAACTAGGGAAAAAATTGCCAAGAAATGTTTCTTGTTTTTAATTAGGTTTTTTTAAATAAAATTTGGTAGTTGGTAGACAATTTATTTCATAATGTTTCGTTTTTAGCACATATTATATTTTTAAAAAGCACTTTAACAATGTAGATTGTATCAAAGCAGCTTAACATACAGTAGATGAAGAAAATAAAATAAAAACATTATTTTAAATTGTAGAAACATTACAGCATATCAGGCAGGCAGTAAAGTTTTCAATCCCCCCAGTATTTTACAATTACACAACTGCAGATTTTATTGCAAAATCAAGCAATGTTCAAAAATTTTGTGAAGCTTCATTTTTTTATTTTTTTAAGTGCTGCAGATTTCCTGCTTATTTTGGCAGTCAAGATATTTTTCAAATTCCTGCCATAACACAGAGCACTATCTGCATACTTTACATTCAAATTGTAAATTCATAGCCAGCAGCTAGCAGCCCTACACCTGGTTAGTACCTGGATAGGAGACCACATTGGAAAACGAGGTTGCTGTAGAAAGCTATACTAGTAAGGCCAGCAGGGGGTGCTTAATCTGCAGTCCTAATGCCCCAGCATAGTGATGGGGACTCTATACTGTCAGTGAGAAAATAAGTCAATTTGACATTGATTTACCACTTGCAGTCACAACACTATTACATCACATGAAATGTTAAACCGAGGTCCTAACTTTCTATGGTCATTACTCATTACAAATCCAAGGATGTCCTTTGAAAAGAGTAGGGGTGTAGCTTTGGTTATCCTGACCAAATTTGCTACTCTAATCATTCCCATATCATAACTGGCTTCATCACTTTATCTATCTCCTCTCCACCGACAAGTTGCAAGTCTGTAAAAGCTTTTAGATTGTCCAGAAAAGTGCTTGATAAATGTAATAAAGTATTGTTATTTTAAAAAAATTTAATAGAATAAAGAATGTGTTCTTCCGGTGTGTGTAAATGATTGTTTTCCCTAATTCTTTAAGCTTATACAGAAGCAGTCATGCAGTTGTGTATCTGGGCAGGAGTTCAATGCTTATGACTGTGTTCAGTACATCAGATCCTCTTCACCGTGTTGTTCTGGAAAGAGTAAACAAGCAGAAACTGATGGAGCAGATATTATCTGACTCCTCCATCCTGAACACTACGCTGTACTTCATGCCTCTTGGTTTTCAACTTCTGATTTCCATCTGCAGGAGAAAAGGAGTTTCTGGAAAAGACTTGTAGATTCTGTGTGGGTGTTTTGATTTTATTTAGAGATGCATAAGTCAGTGGAAGTGCAGCTTATGATGAGGAGAAACACACTCCACATAGCATACAGCAGAGGAATAACTCACGGCTCTGGGAAATACTTAGAGAAAACAACTCAAAGAAAGTAGTAATGGCAGTGCTGTGAAAACAACATTCTCTAACTATGCACGCCTGATGAACCCTTTACTTCTCTACTGTGTATAATCTAGTGCACAGTAAAATTACAATACACTGCACTGCATCCATCTACCAAGGCAAACCCAAACAGCCATAGATTTAGTCATTCGTATATTACTGTACAGAAGTTGTAAGCCAAAATAAAAATATAGAAGCGGCACGATGGCTCAGTGGATAGTACTTTTGCCTCACAGCAAAAAGGTCGCTGGTTTGAGTCTCGGCTAGGCTAGTTGGCATTTTTGTTTGGAGTTTGAATGTTCTCCCCATGTTCACGTGGTTTTCCCTACTGTCCATATACATGCGCTTTAGGTGAATTGGATAAACTAGATTGGCTGTAGTTTATAAGTGTGTGTGAATGCGAGAGAGTAATTCACAGCTCTGGGTTGTGGCTGGAAGGGCATCCTCCAACGGTAAAACATAAGCGAAGAAAAATGAATGAATGAATGAATAAAAACTGTTGTGAGACTACAATACTGCAGATATTATTATGGATTATAGATATCAACATTTAGCATTTTTCTTTTTCTTTATTTTGTTGGAAAACTTTGTATTTAATGTAAAACATCTTAATAATGCCAAAAATACTTACTGTGCGTTCACTCCAAAAGAGAGTGAGAGCGTCAAAGTAGCTAGAAATCAATCATTTGCAATGGGAATTGGCATTGATAAGCATCGAGCAGCGGTGCGGCATGTGTTCACCTTTGTCGGCGTAGAGTTGAAATTAAGTCAACTTTATGGTAATGAGCTTTGACGCGGTGCAAACAGTTGAAATCTAGACGTCCAACACTTAAGAGGAGTCCAGCGAGCACAATCATTGTGAACTTTGGTTCCGATCACAGTTGTTTTCAAGGGTTTATTTATTTTGGTCGCTGGATTTCCAATTATCTACAATATTTTCTTACATGGACATAGATTTTAAAAAGTTACCAGCGAGTTGATTTGCATTAATGTTATTTTTCTGATGTTAATGTTTTTTTTTTTTTATCTAACTATAAAGACAGCACAAAACAGTATTTCTGCTTTAAAATATTTCAGACATGGACATATATTGAATAAGTGGAGCAAAGCCACTCCACACGCAACAACTTGATCTTTTATTGTTAAATGAATTTGATCAACAACATTTGTGCGGGAATGTAACTGATTTGCTGCAACCACCCCTTTAAATACGAGATCAATAAAGCGAATTTTGACGCTTTTGTTTGCATAGCAAAAGACAGACAAAGTTTGCTCTGGCCGCCCTGGCAACAACGCTGTCTGCCATCAGCTCAGGTGGTGAGAGCGTCAAAATTAGCTATATTAATCTCATGTTTATCTAGTTGGATCAACTCCTGATCCTTTGAATAAAGTTTTGAATCAAAAGACAGGTAATTTAATTACTTTCAATGTGCTAAAATATTTGTTAAACGAATGTTATTTAAAAAATAAAACATACAGTATATACATATTAAAACTGTAAAACAGAATAAAGTGCATGGTCAAATCGGAAATCGGAATCTATTTCATGATTTAATGCAGAATAGGCTACTCTTAATATAAATTGAGTTAATTGATCTGAAACTTTTAATTACATTTTCCCTTCTTGTTAATAATAAAAGTTGCATCAGATTGATAAAAACAAACCTGAATGCCCCCGTGTACAGGGCCACAAATACTTTTTTTAAAATATTGAAACAATTAGATACAGTGTCTTCTGTCTACATGACTGGCAATTCAGAAAAAAAAAGAAAAGAAAAAACTGCTGAATCTCTGCGAATATTTGGCTAACATTTAAAATAAATGTCTCATTTAGTAATGTTAGTAATGCATAGGAAATGCAAAAGCAGAATTCTCCTGAGCTCAATAACCCACTGATGACATCCACTTTGGGATGGCTTTTAAGGTGGTTAATGAGGTTTGTTGTGTTATCTTGGGAAGTTTGGACTAAACAGGAGCAAAGGCTTCCTGATCAACATCGCATGTTCGAAAAAAACAAAAACAAAAACACTTGCAATCTAGACGCAGTCATCTCATGCTTGTGATGCGGTACAATCCGTAAACTCCACCCATTAAAATAACGGCTTGGCTTTTATACTGTAAAATCGCGATGATGTTTAATTATTGATCGTGGGCCACAAATATCATTATCTTGATAATAATATGATTAATCGAGCAGCTCTAACATCAACATCGACATATACATATTTATTACCATACTAAATCTCTCCGAGGGTTGTCATGTCATAAATATTTATTTAAGAGTTCACACTTAGCTGATGATTGATTATAAGCAAGTTTGGCACGCAGTCCCGGGAGAGAGCCCTGAGCCCAAAAGGTCCTTAAGCCCTGGGCTTCCTCCCGTTTGCAGGGCGAGAGAGGAGCTTTGAGCTCAGGTAGATCTCGACAACTTCCCCTTGATAAGAACTGATGACTAAAATTTTAACGCTATGAAAAGATATGCTGCAGGATGAGAGATTGACTGTAGTGCAAAATTTAGATTAATTAATTCACTTGTTGTGCATGTTTTTGGAATGTGGGAGGAAACCGGAGGACCCGGGGAAAACCCACGCGTGCACGGGAATAACATGCAAACTATGCACAGAAATGACCACCGGCCTGTTAAAAGACTAGATCCGCTGACGTTCTTGCTGTGAGGCAACAGTGGTAACCACTGGGCCCCTGTGCTGTCCTATGGAGGGAAATGTGAAGAGGGAGGGGTGGAAGAGGAATTCTTCAAATCTAAGATGACTGTAGTGAAAAACCCGGGCTCTTCATAGTGGGTTAGGAATGGCCTGATTGGTGGATCATGCATGCTAATGCAGAACCAGCCGTGTTCAATCATAATCATGTGATCCTCTGGAAATTAGTTTATGAATAAATTTCATTTATTTATTTATTTATTTTATTATAGCATTATTGCAAAAAAAAAAAGCTATTTAAACCCGAAAAAGCTATTTTTCATTCGTTGTCGCTGGACAGATATTAAAATGATCACCCTAAAAAAATACAAAAATTATATAAGCAAACCAAATAATCACAATTATAATTTTAATTGTTTTTTTCCCCATAATTGTGCAGTCCTTGGATGAACTATAGTAAACTGAGTAAATCCAACTAGAAATGCACCATTGGCACCATTTTCTTAGAAAGCCAAACAGTACCTAAGCCTAGCATAAAAAATAAATAAGTGTCACTTCAGAAGCTCTTGCGTATTACCTGTGCAGTCTGAGAATGGCATTAGTTAAACTAAAATGTGGAGACTGTCAGAGTCTGAAGATTTGGAGTATATGGAGTCACAGTGAGTCTCAGTTTTTGTGGTTTTGAGTGATGGATTGAGAACCGACACTGGCAGTGGAGTTCTCTTTCTCTGACAGAAGAGGAGAGCGAGAAGAAAACAGAAGAAAAACATCTTGCCTGCGTGTGTTTTTCTCTCATTCAATCTCCCTCCATGACAGCTCGTCGACGCGGAGACTTCCTGCCTGCTAATTGGAGGAGAAGCGACTAATTAATCACGTTTAAGTACCATCTCAGTCACCACGACAACCAGAGTCTTACAGGAGCCTCCGCCTGACATGGATGTAATTGAATTAGATGAAGCTGAATGCTGTTCCTTTTGGTGGATGCTGCTGAGACCGAGTGTGTGCGCGATTCGAGGACGGCTGGGTAATTATAGCCCTGCTGGATATCATGCCTCATTTTCTTGACCTCATTCTGAACAATGTATTTGTTTAGTTAACTGTTATTTTATTTATTTATTTATTTATAACTTTTTTTTTCTTTTGATTGCTTGGGATTTTGTATTTTAGAGGACGCTTCCTTTAAGATAAACATATACACTCAATGGCCACTTTGTTAGGTATACCTTACTAGTACCAAGTTAGACCCACCTTTACCCTCAGAACTGCCTTCATTCTTCGTGATACAGGTTCAACAAGGTACTGGAAACTTTGTGGGCTGCACATCCATGATGCGAATGTCCCGTTCCACCACATCCAAATTGTGCTCTATTGGATTGAGATCTGGTGACTGTGGAGGCCATTAGAGTACAGTGAACTCATTGTCATGTTCAAGAAACCAGGCTGAGATGATTTGCGCTTTATGACATGGTGCGTTATCCTGCTGGAAGCAGCCATCAGAAGATAGGTATACTGTAGTCATAAAGGTGTGGACAAGTGTGCCAAGAAAATACACCCCACACCATTACACCACCACCACCAGCCTGATCCACTGATACCAGTCAGGATGGATCCATGCTTTCATGTTGATGATGTCAAATTCTGACCCTATCCTCTGAATGTCGCAGCAGAAATCGAGACTCATCAGACCAGGAAACAATTTTTCTATTGTTCCATTTTGGTGAGCCGGTACGAATTGTAGCCTCAGTTTCCTGTTCTTAGCTCACAGGAGTGGCACCCGGTGTGGTATTCTGCTGCTGTAGCCCATCCACCTCAAGGTTGGACATGTTGTATATTCAGAGATGCTCTTCTGCGCACATCAGTTGTAACGAGTGGTTATTTGAGTTATTGTTGCCTTTCTATCAGCTTGAACCAGTCTGGCCATTCTCCTCTGACCTCTGGCAATAACAAGGCATTTGCACCCACAAAACTGCCGCTCACTGGATATTTTCTCTTTTTTTGGACCATCCTCTGAGATTAAGCGCTTATGGTGATCTGTTATCCCAATACAAAATCACTGCATTTAAGATCTGATTAAAAAATCTGTGATCGTCCCGGTTTTACTGGTATACAATCTATCAGGCCAGGGTATCAGAGCAGATCAGACAAGAAGCACTGCATTAAATTCGATTGTTCCACACCGTGTCTTTAAATATGGAAATTGATTAATATATGGATTTTTTTTTTTACCGCAGTATTTTCAATAGAGTTCCACACTAGCCTGCTGCTCCTGGCGGGGCTTGCTTTCATCTCGTTTTACGCTTAAAGAACTAAATGCATGCTTAAGTGTATTTAAATTTAAAATAGTAACATAAAACTTTCACTGGAAATTTATTAGTGGCTTAAAGCTGGCACTAGGTGTGCATATACCCCTCTGTAAAAAAAAAAAAAAAACACACAAACACACACATACAGCATTGTGTTTTGCTGTTTTAACAATAAAACAGTTCTAAAAAAACAATTGGAACATTTGTGCATCCAAAACAGCACTTTAATCCTTTGTTCCTAAATGATTCTTAACTCAAAACTTCCACATTTAAACTCATTTCAAAATATAAACACAATTAAAAAATATACAAAGATTTCCACGATATAAACCCAGAATTCTAAACTCTAAACTCTAAAATGTAAACAGAGCTATAACATAAAAGCTTTGAATTAAAAAAATATAAACAGCTTTTAAAATATTAATTTTCTAAAATTCTAAAAATATAAACATGATCATAAAACATAAACACAGAATTCTGATGTATAAACAGCAATGTCAAAATATTAACAAAATTCTAAAATATGCAAACAAGTAAATACAAACGCACTCTAAATTACAAACACACAATTATAAATCATAAACTAAGAACTCACACGTGGAGCGTTCTCCAGCATCCATTGCCTAGACCGCAGCTCTGCACAAGATGTTTGGCCAGAGGAGAAATGATCTTGTCTAATTTAGCCTGGTTTCTCTCTAGGTGTTTTTTTTTTTTCTCTCTTTCTCATCACTATTGTCAATTGTTAATTTTGTTCCTTACCACTGGCTTGCTTGGTTTGGGACTTGTGGAGCTGCGCACCGATGGATTTGATCTTCAGTGTTTGAACTTTCAGCAGTGAAATGTAAACCACACTGAACTGAACTAAACTGAACTTCAACTCTGAAAACTGGACTGACACAGTCTTAAATTCCTAGAGCTTTTACATTAAGCTGCTTTGACTCAATCTACATTGTAAAAGCACTAGAGAAATGAACTGAATTGAAATTAAAATTCAAAAACCCAACAAAAAACATTAGACATGCAGAAGGGTTTTAATAAAACATGTACTGTAGCTTGAAGAACAATCTTGTAATTAGATTTCAGAATGTGTCATCTCATCTAATTGCTTATTAAATATTGTATGTTGAGAAAGTCACAACATGACGCTCGGCGATTAGAAGTCATTTCCAGAGCTTCTTAACTCTGTAAAGAATATTAGAGCTGGTTATGATATCATTTCCTCTGCCATTAACCTGATCCTCAAACCACTATCGAAGGATATGAAAAGGCGATTCGGAATCGTTTAAAGCATTACGGCTCATGTTTTATTCATTAAGGAGTTGATTAATGTACTCGCTCCGTCCCCGGTGATCACCTTATGTGCAGGCTAGAGGACAGTTTTCATACAAGATGCTGAATTAATAATGAAAAGCAATTTCCTGTGTGGCCTGTCATGTTGCGTTCATGGCACAGAAAAACGCCGCTGCTGATATTGATGTTCATTTTTGTTGGGGACACACATGGGTAAACACAAATCCCTGGCTGCACACTCATCTGATTTATGGAGTCGAACGTTTATTATTTCTTTCATCACAACCTCTTTTCTGATGCTCTTATTCAGATCAACTAGCAAATGAGGGAAAACAAACAAATTGGAAAATAATGAAAAAACAAACTGCTGCTTATTTCTTTTGTGTTTTTATTTTCTGGAATGTGCTTTCATAAATGAGAATAAATAATTGTTTTATTTTTGTTCATTGTCAAGGATTCTGAATTTAAAAACAAGTCTTTTGTATTTAACAATGACTTTTTGATTAAAAACAAAGAAACATTAAACCTGTAATATTATGACACATTGGAAGTCAGGGTGATTATATTATGTTCAATTTGCATACATGAAAATGTAATATTAAACAATTGATACAAACTGCAATTTTATTTGGCTAGTGGTACAAAATGTCTAATAATAATCATAATGTAACCCACCAGTCCCACTGCACCCATCCCGTGCTGAGCTGGGATCGAACCGATAATTTGTTTTACTGAATATGGTTGCTCTAACAAGGAGGCTAAAGACCATGGCCTGTAGTGTCTGTTGCTAGAGCACCTTTTCAGATCAGAGGAGTGAAGTTCACCTGCATAGCACTTCGCTAGCCGACCTCCGTAACACTCACTCCCCTAACCTCACTCCCATCACAGACAAGCCCCCACGTGTAACTCATTGGTCCTGCTGCACCCAATCAGTTCTGAGCTGGGCCTATAGCGTCTGTCTCTTGATCGCCTTTAGAGGTCAGAGGAGTGACGTTTACCTGCATAGCACTTCGCTAGCTGACCTCCATTACAATAATAATTGTTGTTGTTGTTATTATATACAATGCATGTATAATATTGACCTTAAAAATAATAAATATTAAAATAAAAATCATAATTTTTTAATACTGCCAGTGGTACAAAACTACTACTACTACTACTACTACTACTACTACTACTACTACTACTAATAATAATAATAATAATAATAATAATAGTTGTTGTTGTTGTTATTATTTAAAATCCATGTATAATATTGACCTTTAAAATAATATAGAATAAAATAAAAATCATTATTATTTTTTAATACTACTTTTATCAGGCTATATATATATATATATATATATATATATATATATATATATATATACACACACAGTATATGTTATAGAAAATTATGTTGAATACATGAAAAATAGTATCAAACTATTATTATTATTATTTTTATTTTTTTATTATTATTACTTATTATATACAATGAATTTATAATATTGACCTTATATATCATAAATATAATACAATGAAATTAATTAATAATACTAATAATGCTATTAATTTTTAATACTGCTTTTATTCTTATATATATATATATATATATATATATATATATATATATATATATATATATATATATATATATATATATATATATACACACAGTATATGTTATAGAAAATTATGTTGAATACATGAAAAATAATATCAAACTATTATTATTATTATTATTATTATTATTATTATTACTTATTATATACAATCAATTAATAATATTGACCTTATATATCATAAATATAATACAATGAAATTAATTAATAATACTAATAATGCTATTAATTTTTAATACTGCTTTTATTCTGCTTTTATTCTTGTATGTATATATATATATATATATATATATATATATATATATATATATATATATATATATATATATATATATATATATATATATATTGAAATAGAAATACTGTTTAAAATCTTTTAGGAAATGTTTTGAAAAAAATTACAATAGAGCTACTAAACTTGCTTTCATCTGTATATAGTACTTTATTAGTCTTTTAAGTCTTTACAAACACGTTTGATCAATTCAGTGCATTGTTGCTAAGAAAAAGTTACTAATTTTAGTAGTTATATGTACGTGTATTTTGTTTGTTTGTTTAGCAGTTTATGCAAAAGTGAGATTTGAGCTCTCCCCTGATGGATATTAAAAAAAAAAATCATCACTTATTGTAAGCCATTTAAAGCTGCTTCAATAATAGGGCTGTCAGTCTGGCTGCAATTGTAGATGTTTGTTTTATTGTGTGCTGTGTTGTATGTGAAGTATATTTGTTGCCGTCCGGCCGTTTAGCAGCTGTGGTTGCTGGCAAGACGCATCAGGCTTTGTGCCAATACTATATAACTCTCTCTCTCTCTTTCATTTTCTACTCTCGCTGTCACTTTTTCTCAGTCAGCTGTTGATGGATGAGTTTATAATGCAGAAATAACTTTCAGGGAAATATTGAGTGGAAACACTATCAGACTGATAAGTGGCATAAACAGAAAGGCTGCATCTCATATTGTTTTGCATATTGTTTGGTTTCTTATTAGGTTAGATATTAAACTTTAATCCAAGTTTGAAATCCCTAGATATCAAACCATCAAAATAGTGTTCTTAATAACCCCTGAAAAAAAAACAATAGTTCTTTTTCAATATATACATCCAGGGTTACTTACATACAACCCTTTACACAACACTAAAAAGAATGACAAGATTAAAAAGTATATAAACAAATAAATTTTAAACGTGTTTCATGATTGTAACACTATTTATAATATTATATATATATATATATATATATATATATATATATATATATATATATATATATATATATATATATATATATATATATGAGCAATTCCAGCGTTATGGATGTGACATTTGCAGTAAAATCTCAACACATAAATTGACAGAGAAAGTATATGTTAACATTATATTAAAAAATGTAATTATATTTTCTAGAGCAACTAGCCACAGAGTTATGGGAGCAGAAAAATATCAATCTGTAAACGTGTTTTGTACTTTAAATGAGGAAAATAAGCATGCGTCATGGATGTGACAAAAAAAGTCTGCGAGTTTACAGTATACAACACACTTTGTAGAAATTCTGTGAATTAAACTGCACAACCCTAAATAAATAATGCTAATCAAAAGGATTAGAGTCGGCTTTCTATAAAACAAAATTGCTTGGTTTTATTTTATTTAATATTTTCACATTTCTGAGGAAAAAGTGTCGTTATGGATGTGACATCTCTCTGTTATGGATGTGACGCATGTGAAATTACCATTTGTGTGACTTTGGTAAATCAAATAGAATAGTTTGAAAACATTGACAGATGCATTTTTGAGTATTTTTAAAGTACTGTAAAATACTTGCTTACACAAAAAACCCAGAAATGGTTTCCGTATTTTGGTAAAAACGATTTTTTTTTCATGGCAAGGTTGACATTTGCACGGAATTGCTCATATATATATATATATATATATATATATATATATATATATATATATATATATATATATATATATATATATATATATATATATATATATATGTGTGTGTGTGTGTGTGTGTGTGTGTGTGTGTGTGTGTGTGTGTGTGTACTTAAAAGTTTGATATCCCACTTGTCATTATATTTCCATCAATATGTGTATTCATTCTATGGCCATACTGAACAAAACTGAATAACCGAATTCATGTTTCAATATTAGACAGCTTAAAGATAACATCTACCATAATTTATTACAATGAACATTTATTCAGTGTCCATCAAAAGGGCATATGTTCTGTTTAACAGTATCTTTTTTTAACATGCGTTCATATGGACATGTGCGCCACAATCCGTGTTTGATTGGCCAAAATGTTTCCTAATGAGATTACAACAGAGACATGTTTTCCCCTTATTTTTTTATTTATTAAAGCCTGCGCTATACTTACTATGTATGTGTCTTTTGTTATTTTAACATGTATAGTGTGAAATCATGCTGGTTTATAATGAGGCAACAGACACATGTAGATTGAGAACATTTTAGTGCAGCATATATGTGTAATTATATGTATATTTAAAGTCTTTTTAGGTCTGATATCCCACTGGTCAAATATTTCTTCCATCAATATGTTTATTCAGTATTTTGCCATACTGAACAAATGGAATAATTGTGAATTTAGGTATTAATAATAGACACGTAAAAAAATAACATGTAAAATAGTTCATTGTCAAATCCCAGTGAGAAACAGACCAAAGCATCAACTCCGACAATTTAAACATGATCTTTAATATATTTGCCACAAGCAGCTTTTGGTTTGTCCAAATGTTGACATTTTTGCAGATTTATTAAGAATTAAAACTGAAATGCCACATGGTCCTAAGAATTCAGAACCTTTGCTCAGTGTTTAGTGGAAGCACCCTTGTGATCTAATACGCCACAAGTCTTTTCAGACCTGGATTTGGGGATCATCTGCCATCCCTCCTTGCAGATCGTTTGCAGTTCTGTCAGGTAAACATTGGTGGACAGCCATTTTTAGGTCTCTTCAGAGATGCTCAATTGGGTTTAAGTAAGGGCTCTGGCTGGGCCATTTTTGGGAAAGATGCAACATGTTTTCCACACCTGGATTTGGGAATCCTTTGCCATTTCTCCTTGCAGATGCTCTCCAGTTCTGTCAAGTTGGATGGTAAACGTTTGTGGACAGACATTTTAGGTCTCTCCAGAGATGCTCGATTGGGTTTAGGTCAAGGCTCTGGCTGGGCCATTTAAGAATAGTCACAGGGTTATTGTAAAGCCACTCCCACATTATTTTAGTTGTGTGCTTAGAGTCATTGTCTTGTTAGAAGGTAAACCTACGGCCCAGATTAATTTTTTTCATAAAATATTGCAAAAATGTTAACATTTAAGAATGAAACCGCATACTTCCATACTATATAGTATGCTAAAATCAGTATGCGAGCCGAGTAGTATGTCCGAATTCATAGAATTCGAAAATTGGTATGCAAGAAGTACCCGGATGACTTACTACTTCCGGTGAGATTCTAGAGTGCGCATTCCATGCATGCTGCGCTATCCCATGATGCCCCGCGAGTGAATTCATGAATGGGAGTAAAGCGTCACAATTGATGCAGGTAGGTCACGTGACCATGACAAAATGGCGAATGTAGTACGTCCGAATTTCATTCATACTTTTTACATTTATACTATATAGAACGTACTTTTCTAACAGCCGAGTAGTACGTTTAAATTCAAATGCAGTACCTACTGAGTAGTAGGCGGTTTCGGACGCAGCCCAAGTGTGTAAACTTCCTCTCTTCCTCTTCGACTGTGTTACAAGCGGGTGTCGGAAGCTTAAAGTTGTGTAGTGGCATATAACATCAAGGAGTGATTTTGCATACTCTTCCGCTTGACTCCAGTGAATATCGCTTGGGTGTGAATGCTGAAAAACAGCTTGTAAAACGCTGACGATAAATGCAAACAAAAAGCGTCCTGTGTGTGGGAGCCTTTATGTGTTTTTCTGACAATGTGGGGTGATTTGTGTACATTAATGAGGAAAAAATGAGCTTAAATGATTTAAGTAAAACATGAAAAATGCAAGGGAGTCTGAACACTTTCCATACATTTATTCAATGCCCCTTTGAAAGAGCATGCATTCTGTTCTGATTGCTAAATATCAGTTAATTGATTGTTGAAATTAACATCAATTATGATTAATAAATGCTTTACAGGTGTTTTTTTATTCACATTCACTTAGGAGTACATTAATGGAACATGATCACACATTTTTATCAACATTTCTTTAAAGTCAATGTTTCGAGCAGTGGGATTGAGTAGTTTTGTTTTGTTTTTGATTTGCAGATCAGGCCACCAGCGCGCATTAACATGGCCTTTTGAGATCTTACAAATGAACACGAGTACTTGAGCCAGTCTGTAAACTGATCAGCTGTCTCATTATGCTGAAAATGTACTTCAGCCAATTAATCCATTTAATTACTAAGCTCTCTGAATAATGGACCGCAGAGTTTGACAATTAAATGATTATCTAAGCAATCCAACCTCATTATTAAGTTCGAATCTACACTTCGGTATGCAACCAAGCATGCACAGCTTCTAAATGAAGAGCAGATGCATGGCGTTAATCAAACAAGCTAGTTTTAAGGGTCGGCCTTTTGAAATCCCCCTTGTTTCTTGACCTCCTTCTTTTTCCGGAGCGCATGTTTCCTCCTGCAGGTGGCACAGATCTTTCCCCTCCCGCCGGCTGGAGCTAATTACCAGCGTTAGCCCGTGGTTAAGTGGGTCCCTGAAGAACTGCAGCCGTCCCGAGTTTCTCTTGATTATTGGGAGTGATCATTTCATCAGAATGATTTAGGGAGACAGAAGCAGGGAGAGTCAGCAGAGCGGGGGCTACAGGGTTGATTTAATTTAGTTCTTTATTTTCTGCTCAAACTAAACCAAGCAAATGGTTTTGTGGCATTTTTTTTCCCAGAGGGTTGTGTACTTTTATATTTTGGCTTTTGAGTGTGAATGTGTGCATCTGGGTCTACTCACTAGGGATGTAAATGGAAAAGTGGTAGTGAGGCCAGACATTTTAAAATGAGTGGATTTTGGAAAAATAGGATGGACGTTAGTGTCTACATCTGTGCTTTGTTCAGGTTTTCTTTATTTTTGTCATACAAAACATCCCAGTTGATGTAATGAAGAATGAAGTTATACTGGACACCGGCATTCAGCAAGACTTTCACATATTTATGTCATGTCATTGTGGGCGTTCATTTACCTTTTTTTGGGTGAAAAGGTAACACTTTCGTTGAAGTAGTAGTTCCCACTAGCTTATAACCTGCCTATGATAAAGATACTAACTGTTTTTAAAGGGGTGGTCCACTATGATATCATATTTGAAACTTTAGTTGATGTGTATTGTAGCTGTGTGAACATAAAGAACGTCTCTGAATGTAATAAGCTCGAACTTAAATGCAAAGGGAGACATTGGCTTTTACAGAGTTGGCTTAGCAAAGCCTACACCAAACAAAGTTTGGGGACAAAAAAAAAAATACATCCGGGTTAGTGAGATCACAAACACTTCAGGTTATGTGCATTCACCATGCGCGCACACCCACGCAGCAAAGGGGCATGGCCAGATGTGATGTAATGTAACAGGAGAGAAAGCTAAAATGGCATCCAATCGCTGCTATTTCCACAGAACTTCTTCTGTTTCTGTATTTGGGCTTCCAAAGAACATGACACAAAGAGGGAAGTGCTTACAATTTCATTTTAATTATGATCCAAAGAATTTAAAAAAATATATAGCTAGCTTTTGACAAAGGACAGCTTCAAGAATATCTCCCAGTTCAGCGGTGGAATCTGCAAAACAAACAAAAAAAACTCCTCCAACCACAATAGAAGAAGCTGTGGAAGCCACAACCTATTAGTATTTTTATTTGTTAAAATTGATCTATTACATGAATAGTTTCTAGCGTTAACGGTATGTTGTAGCGAGGACTTAGACAAGGATGTAAACAATAGCAAATACTGTTTGGCACCGCAAACACTTTAGCTACAAATTCATTAATCATACATTAAACCTCTGTGAACAGCTACAATCTTCACCAGCGCTGTAGTGTCTCTTTATGTGGCCGCTTTCCTTCTGTTTTACATCTTAAATAACAAAATTGCAAAAGATATGTGAACGTTTCATATTACTTACACATGCTTATAACCCAAATATATATGAAAGACACTTGTCAGATTTTACTTTAGAGAGCAGGCATGAGGTTCATCTGTGTTCTCTGTGTTATTTTCTGTCTGATTCAGGTACAAACTGAGACTGAGAGAGTTTACACAGCGCAAAAGCATGTGCTTGAAGGGGAGTAACACTTTTTCAGGTGACATGGAGCCGATCCATGAATCACAGCATGTTATGTTAGCTGACCAATCAGAGCCTCTTGAGGGCAGGCCTTTCAGAGGAACTAGGAAAAATTACAGTTGTTTTCATGTTAGCTAGGTAGCTGTATATAATCAAAGTAAGATGTATGAAAAAAATATATATTGTGATTTTCTACAATTGAAGCATGAGCACACATTGCTTTGCATCTTATAAACACAACCAAGCCTTAAAAACACACTCTGGACCACCCTTTTAAGTACTTGAAAAGCATGATCTTACACACTTACAAATAAAGGTACTGCCCCAGAGACAGCTTCTGCACCTTTATTTCTGAGCGTGTAGAACCTTTAGGGTACACTTTTGCACCTTTTAGCTGCTAATTAGTAGAAATTTGTACTTTTATGTATTAATATGTACCTTTTGAAAGAACCTGTTAGGAACACAACTGTAAATTTTGAAAAAGTACTGTAGCATTCCAGTGACATATTTTGAGAGTGTATTTACAGCCCTAATCCTATTCACTACCTAATCCTCTCCAATTACTAATTATTAATAATCAGCTAGTAGTAGTTTTGAGCTAATGGTCTTAATGGTTAATGTTTTGTTAATAGCGTGCGTGTTTTTTTTAATTATACATAAAAAAGTGAGCACTGAAAGAGACAGACGTACACACAAACTAAAAATAACAATTTTATATAAATGTGACAAAATCTTTAGTTATTGTGTCAGAAATGTGTCACTTCTCTCACAGTTAATAGACTGGGTCTTGGTTTGCGATTTCTAAACCAGATCAGAACCTGCCCCGAAGCAGGTTAGCAGTGCAGCTTAAGACACCATGGCAACAAAGAGCGATTAAAGCTGAGCTACCCTCATGGTAACTAAAACCTAGGATTGTTGCAAACTGAAATCAAATTGAACTGGCTGTCCAGATAATTTGGTTTCATGGTACACACACACACACACACAAAAATGATTCATTGGATTTCCGAAATTTTGGTTGCAAACAATTTATATGGGTAGAATTTATACAAACAAATGTATTATTGTTCAACTTAATTTGTTTGTTTAAATGCAGCCCATATAAATTGCTTGCAACCACTCACCTTAAAGCAATTTAGTAAATCCATTGAATTTTTTTTTTTCAGATATGGGTAGAGACAATGAGTTAAGGCCAATCAGGGACTGTTTATAGAGTGTACTCGGTTTGGATCAGATTCACTATGCAGGATTTGTCTTCTTTACCACACACTGACACTAACAAACATTTGATTGGATGAACCAGCTGTCAGTCTGAGTTGGCCAATGCCACTTTGGCCATCATGCAATCTCACCACTTGGAAAAAAGGCGTTCATGTTTGTTTGATCGCAAAGTTTCTCAGTAATGTTTGGGTCACTTTTAATTGGCATTTTTAATTACATTAACATAAATAAATGCCCCTTTTTCTGCCCTAGCACAGCTGTATTTGCATAGGGAAATAATGGACTGAGAGCTTTCTTTTAAGTATTTATAAAAGCCTGGAATGAGATCTCACGAGTCCTTTTAAAAATGTCATGCTTGTCATTTGATGGTCATATACTGTATCACTCTAGCCACTGAGATAGAAGCCTTTTTCTCTTCATTTTGTGTGTTTGGTGATTGTACTGCTCTCATGTGTTGATGGAAGAAATGCTAAGGGTGTCTGTTTGTTTCTATGTTCTGCAGAACAGGAACCTTCTGAAAGACTGAGTCAGGCCCGATTACCTTTTCATCCTTTCTTGTTAAAAATATAAATAAATAAATAAATAAATAAATAAATAAATAAATAAATAAATAAATAAATAAATAAATAAATAAATAAATAAATAATAAAGCCGCTTTGAAAAAAATATATATAGTGAAACGTAAGTATAACTAATGTAATAGAAAATGACATAGGCCAGGCTTGAACTTCTTTAACACCCACATGACCATTGCAAGTCATCATGTCTGGAGCACATGTAGCAACGGCTCCAAGCTGGAGCGATATTGCAGACAAATACAATTCAGAGACAAATTCAATCCTGCAGATGTGCTTTGTGCCTTAGCAGGGAAGAGCAGACGGGCGCAGTGCTTGCTGGGTAAATGAAGCATCTGAGAAAAAACGATTCTCTCAGATGGTTTATTATGTTGTCAGCTTCATCCTACACATACGCAAAGTCTCACAAGAGAGTTTTATCACTTTTTTTTTTTACTCTTTTGCCAGTAGCTCAAAATGTGTGTGTGTGAAGCTAATCAGTGTCTCTGCTTCCTCACTGAATGTACGAGCTGTATAAACATGTCTTCCTGCTGGAGACATGAATCCTGAATGGATTTCTTCCTATTAAAGCACAAAGGCACACATACATTTGTAACTCTTGAGAAAAGCCAGGCCTTGTAAAGCTGGTTTAAGGTTTTGTCAGCCTTGAAGTGCTCGTCTGATTAGGATGTGTGTATGCTAGCTGTATTTCAGTTGTATCCATCAATCTTTGCTATTGTTTAAAGCTGAAATTTTGCTGCAGTTATTCTGTCTCTTTTTTACAGTAGACCCTTAACTGTCATCAGCAACTGTCTAAAAGAAGTCCTTGAAAGTTTTTTACTTTAATTGTATTTTAAATGTACATGTAATGATGGAATGGTGTTCTGTTATTATGGCGCGTACACAGAAATACATATCCTAACGCAGCTTTATGAAGATTGGTCAGGCAGACAAGGTTTAGCACGGGGACAGACAGTAGCATGCAGACAAGTATGAGTAGTCATTGTAAAAGGTGAAAGGTTGAGGCAGGCGGAAAAACAAATATAAACATAAAACAAAACAAAGGGTCAAAACAAGGCTTGGCAAGACAATGCTTGGTAATGCACACTATGCAGATACGACTGATATCAGTGTGTGTGGTGTATATATAGTCCATGTATCAGTAATTAAGCAACAGCTGTGTGTAATTCAGGAGGTGGCCTGAACCTGGTGACTGTGTGACATGATGGGATATGTAGTTCGTGTGAACAACAGAGAGTGTTCTCCAGCTAGTTAAGAGGGCTACGTGGTGATCATAACAATGAATATGTTTTTTTGTGATGCTATACTTTGTATAAAATTATCTTTGCATCAAATTACACAAAAACAACAACATCCAAACTATTGTGGAATTGTTTATTTATTTATTTATTTTTTGTTTCCATATTTGGCTTCCTGCTTCAGTTTATACTTTCTATATTCCCCTTTTTTCTCTCTATTTAAACATATCTATATTTATATTCATTTTTTACACTTTCATTTAATGACTAGTGGCAACTGCATTTAAATACAATAGCACAACCTATGTTAAAGTGCCATGCAAATTGTTATTTGTCCTGTATGGTTCATTAAACTGTATTACATGTAGTATCAACCCGACGACCACTTTACATTTACTTTACATTTTGCAGGATTATTTTTCTTATTTCTATTACTGTGAATTAAAAAAAAAAGAATATATATATATATATATATATATATAAATAGGAGGTCAAGGTCAAGTGTTTACAAAAAACTTAAATCTTTAGCTATTTCTTGAAAATGACTATAGAAGCAATCGGAAACAATGAAAAGCAGTTCTATAAGTGGTACTATAACAAAGAGCAGTACTATAAATCCCACTGTAGGTCAAATGTATTACACAGAACAAGAATATTACAGAATAAAGAATGTGAGCATGCTAATGTAAGACAATTAACTGTGAGTCACAATTAAGCAACATATCTGACACAGATGTAAACTTCCCCAAGCAAACAAGAAAAACAAACATTCTTTAATATATTTATGTCTTTTATGTACACTCACCCGCCACTTTTTTACATACAACTTACCAGTACCAGGTCGGACCCCCTTTTGCCTTCAGAACTGCCTTAATCATTCATGGCATAGATTTAACAAGGTACTGGAAATATTTCTCAGAGATTTTGGTCCATATTGACATTATATCATCACACAGTTGCTTCAGATTTGTCGGCTACACATCTAGGATGTAAATCTTCTGTTCCACATCACAAAGGTGCTCTATTGGATTGACTGGTGACTGTGGAGGCCATTTGAGTACAGTGAACTAATTGTCATGTTTAAGAAACCAGTCTGAGATGATTTATGACATGGCGCGTTATCTTGCTGGAATTAGAATTGAGACTTATCAGACCAGTCAACATTTTTCCAATCTTCTATTGTCCATTTTAGCAAGCCTGTGCGAACTGTAGCCTTAGTTTCCTGTTCTTAGCTGACAGAAGTGGCACCCGCTGTGGTCTTCTGCTGCTGTAGCCAATCTGTCTCAAGGTTTGATGTGTTGTGCGTTCAGAGATGCTCTTTTGCTTACCTCGGTTGTAATAAGTGGTTATTTGGGTTACTGTTGCCTTTCTATCAGCTGAAACCAGTTCGGCCATTCTTCTCAGACCTCTGGCATCAGCAAGACATTTGCGCCCATTGGATATTTTCTCTTTTTTGGACCATTCTCTGTAAACCTTAGAGATGGTTGTGCGTGGAAATCCAGGTAGATCATTAATACCCATTCCCAGTTCAAAGTTACTTAAATCAACTTTCCTCTTTATTCTGATGCTCAGTTTGAGCTGCAACAGATCGTCTTAACCATGTCTACATGCCTAAATGCATTGGGTTGCTGCCATGTGATTGGCTGTTTAGAAATTCGCATTAACGAACAGTTGGACAGGTGTGCCTAATAAAGTGGCCAGTTAGTATATATACATCAATTAAAAGTTAAACAATATCAACAGAACCTGCTGTTTTCAGACCGTTTTCTCTCTGCATCTGCCATTATTCTGCCAAACAATGCCATCCGCATTATAGCAGAGGTGAAGCGTCCTGCTCTCTAGATTATACTCATATGCTATTCATGGTGTAATGTGCTCTCCTGCAGCGGTGTCAGTCAGGTGTAATGGTGAGCGCAGTCCAGATGATGATCTCTCGTGCTGAAGGGATTTGGCCTCTGGCCCGACTGAATCTCCACAGGTCCTCCTACAGACGCGCATTGCCAAGAGCTTTCTGTCATACATAATAGATAGCCCTTAACCTTACATCTCTCTCATCTCACACTCTCTCTCTTTCTCTCTTTCTCTCTCTCATGCATACAATTAAACAAAGGCCCCTTCTCGTGTGGAGAGGCCCACTCATTTTCTGCTGTGACACTTAGAGTTATTCATAATTGCCTGCTTTGTGTGAATAAAAAACACTCATCAGGTGTGCTGGTCTTTTCAGCATGTGGTGAGCCGTCACTTCGATTATTTGCATGTACTGACACGCAATTGCGGAGTTGTTAACAAAGCATCCATTATCCAATTTCTAGCATTTTCTCAGACTGAAAGAGCAGACTTAAACCTGAATTTAATTTATTTGCTGTGGTCACCTTTTAGAGGTGTGCAATCAAACATGCATTTGACGCTTGTTCTTCAGAAATACAGTGCAGTCAGCAGGGATTTGAGAATAGTGTTTTTGAAGTGGCTTTCTTGTGTTGACATTGTATGAGATTTAAATTGTGTGTGTATTTGATCTTTGTTATATGTGCGTGTGTATAAATAGACACACATACGTTTTATGTTTTGCCATCACATTATGAAGCACTTTTACATTTATTTTTTGTAAAATTTTAGGATTAGCCAACCAAAATGTTTTATACCAATTATTGGTTATTACTAATATACAGTTGAAGTAGAATTATTAGCCCCCCTTTCAATTTTTTTCCAAATGATGTTTAACAAAGCAAGAAAATGTTCACAGTAATAAAAAAAAAAAAAAAAAAAAAAAAAAATATATATATATATATATATATATATATATATATATATATATATTTTTTTTTTTTTTTTTTTCTGGAGAAAGTCTGTTTTATTTCAGCTACAATAAAAGCAGTTTTAAATTTTTTAAAAGCCAAGGTCAGAGTTATTTGCCCCTTTAAGCTTTATTTATTTTTTTTTCGATAGTCTACAGCAGGGGTTTTCAAAGTGTGAGGCGCGCCTCCCCTGGGGGGCGCCAGAGCATGTCAGGGGAGGCGTGGGAAAAATATTATATAATAAAAATATAATTATTACGTTTAATTATTTTATGTATTTCTTATTATTTTTAAATGTTTTAATTAAACAAAGCTAAATTAAATAATATGTCAAAAAATAAGAAAACCTTTTTTACCCAGAAGGCCATAGCTGTGAATTCGCTTCTGTTTGGCAAGCCCGCCAATACAGGTATATGCCTGCTAATTTACAGTCTATGCTGCTAATACAATGGATCGGTTTCTGAGACCCCCCGATTCAAAGCCTTAAAGTTCAGGGTTTAAACCCAAAAGACGACGATATGATGATCAGTATTTCAGTTTAGGATTTACGTGGACAGGGCCAGCTGATGAACCACGACCTTTATGTGTGGTTTGTTAAGATATTCTGGCTAATGACAGCATGAGACCCGCTAAACTTCGGCGACACCTTGAATCCAAGCATGATGAGGTAGCAGGAAAACCTCCAGAATTTTTGTGTGTGTGTGTGCGCGCGTGTGTGTGCGTGCGGGTTTGGGAGGAGGGGGGGGTGCCAATGGATAAGTTGTGTCAAAAGGGAGGCCCACTGTCTTAGACTGTGAAAAACCCTGGTCTACAGAACTAACCATCATTATACAATAACTTGCCTACTTACCCTAACCTGCCTAGTTAACCTACTTAATCTAGTTAAGCCTTTAAATGTCACTTTAAGCTGTATAGAAGACTACATTTACACTTCACTGCTCAAGTAACTCAATTACAATTTTTTTCTCCCATGTGGCACAGATCGAATATGGGCCATGTACGTATAAGCAGGAACAAATCACATGGATTTCGATTTACTCAAATCAGATTCAGGCCTTGTTCATATGTGGAAATAAATCTGATATGAATTAGATCTGTGTTCTCGTGTCTGCAGTGTAAGCAGGTAGATCGGATTTTCACCTGTCAATGTGAATCGCACATTATTAAAAATCGTAGCGAATGACGTCAAGTCTGACACTTTCATTTCAGAACAGACTTGAGCAGTCCCAAACCTTAAATCTCATACACGAGGACTAAAGCTTTTATATTGTCATAGCACAAGTATTTAAACATGTTAATGAGAGTGAGAGAGTGCAATGTCCGCCACGTAACCAATATAAACCAATTTAAAACTAGTGCATACATCACCTGCCTAAATCACGCCATGGACATTACACTAAGATGCCTAAAGGTTTAAAAAAAAGCCTATATATCAAAAGAAGATGGACAAATGAGAACCTTTCTGTCATAAACTATAGCAAAATAGCTTGTCAAAAGCTGCAAACAGATTACACACATAAATAGAGAAAAGAGCACTCATTAATTAGCAGCTGTTAGTCAGTTTTTTATTTCTTTATTTTTTATTTTTTATTTTTTATGATCATTGCGCCTTTGCCGTGTGCTGTGTAAATGCAGACAATCAGATACGAGTCACTTTTAAAAGATGATGTAAGCAGTTCAGAAAAAAAATTGGATACAGTCACAAAATCGGAATTGACCATCAAGATCTGCAGTGTAAATACAGCCGAAGTGTCTTGAAAAATATCTAGTAAAATATTATTTACTGTCATCATGGCAAAGATAAAATAGATCAGTTATTAGAGTTAACTATTAAGAAAAAACTATTATGTTCAGAAATGTGTTGAAATTAATTGAAAATAATTCTGACTTCAACTGTATTGTTTTTACTCCAAAATCTGAGAAGCAAAGTCTCAGAGCAACACATATTCCAGCAGGTTCATTCAGACCATTCCATTCGAAGGCACTTGTTTTACTGTGAGTTTTGTTCTGTGCACCTTGATGAAGTCAGGAGTATCAGCGGGTCGTCTCCTTAGACACACACTAAACGTCCGCTTCTGACAGACTCAGGCTATTACACCATGGCAGCCCAGCAAGCGATCATCCAAGATTCATAATTTAAGAATGAAACAACCCTTTCTTTATGAGATTGACTTTGGCATGCGCTCAGATGTAATAACAGTAAATGGCAGGCTGTGTTGGCTTGTGCAGCAGGAGGAATCGGAGGAGCTGTTTTCACTGCACCTCGGGGTGCTACTGCTCGCTGCTGGAGAACCACTGCGCCATGACATCATCCCTGATTCCAGTTTTCCGACACGGGGCTGCTGGCTGCCTCTAATGTACTAAATCTGCAGGGGCCCAGGCTGTGAGAAAATGGACATTTTTTTTTTTTTTTTTAGTCACATTTCAGTGTGACTAAATTTGCACTGGTGCCACTACTAATTTTCAGACTGACATATGTGATATATCATCAAATGCAAGTGGATAAAACTGCATGTTAGAAAATACATTTTATTAATTTCCATATATCCTATTTTTATTATATTTGTGTACAGGAATTTGACAATAACACTAAAACACCTGGTTTTAGAACACATTAATTCATTATTATGGTGTAGGCCTCTTTTTGTTGCCAATTCAGCATTAACTCATCTTGGGAATGACAGATACAAGTCCTGCCCAGTGGTCAGAGGGACTTTGAGCCATTCTTCTTGCAGTATAGTGGTCAGGTCACTAAGTGATGCTGCTGGAGGATACTGTTTCCTGACTCACTCCTCATAAACACCCCAAAGTAGCTCAATAATATTTGGATCTGGTGACTTTGCAGGCCATGGAAGATGAAAGACTTCATTTTCATGTCCATCAAACCACTCTGTCACCAGTCTTGCTGTGTGTGTATTGGTGCATTATCAACCTGATTCACGGCATCGCCTTCATTGGGTGCACATGGTCCTCCAGAATGGTTCCGTGGTCCTTGGCAGTGACACGCCCATCTGGCACAAATATTTAGCCTTGGGTATGCCTTGACATTACAGCCCCTATGCATCACTCTGGGCAATCAAAAGTCTGGTTGGTACTCTTCTTTGGGGCTTCTCCACACCATAACTCTCCCAGATGTGGTAAAGACAGTGACGGTGGACTTGTCAGAGAACAATCCATATTTCATATGGTCCACAGGCCAAGATTTTTACTGCTTGCAACATTAAAATTGACTTGAGATGAGTTGGCATTGGCACAAGTGACCAAAGGTTTGGCAAAAGCAGCCCAGTTATGCAATGCTTTATTATCTGTTTGTATGCCTATATAAAACTGGCTTCGAAAGACTGCACTTTGAGAAACCTTTGAGATCTTTAAAAGTGAGTCTTCCTGGGTCTTGGACTAAATTTGTATTATTTGGGATTAGTTTTTTTTTTCTTTTGTTTTACGTGTCCACTAAACAGTGCTGTAAAATACAATAAGAAGTTTTCAAGTTCATTATAGAACTCTCTAATACAAACCACAAATTAAACTAGTTTAAAGTCCCCCTATTATGGATTATGTAAGGTTTATATTTTGGTTTTGAGAGCCCCCAATAATAGTTTGGCATGCATATAAGGTCAAATACGCATTTATTTTTTTTACCTAGATTTCTTATTAACTGCCAAATTAGCCTCTTAACAAAAAATTTTTCCTTTGCACATATTCCTCAACATGATCTTCTGTGATTGGTTTGATGACCTAGCATTGTGCCTGTAGCATGTGTCAGAAACAGAACAACCATTATAAATGCTGAATTACAGCTTATGAAGTATTGAAGACAACATGGAGGAAGAGTCTAGAGTTAATGACAGACATGTAGGTTGCTGTAGAAATCATCAGTAAAAGTATGAGTGGAAAAAAATGGAGAAAAACGTTTTAGTGCAGAGCATAGCATCTTCTCAACATGATGCTATCCACTAAAGAGTTTTAGCGGGAGTTCAAGTGTTCCCAGGTCTGCAAATGGGTGGGAAATCTGCTAATGTTCCATGTTGATGTCAACATAAAATGGTTTGGGATTCGTTTTTTTTTAAAAACTACTTGTTTAAATGACCCAGAGTCCACGCTCTCTTTTGAGAGACAATACCTTTTACATATTTAAATGTAATATTATATTTTAATTTACTTCTAAGCATAATATAAATAATTTATGTAATGATATTGAATGTATTTCTGCTCCCTGTATTCTGTGATATGTGTAACGTGAACGCTGATGTGGTTGTGTGGTGAAGATAAATTTCCACTTATGGACAGTAAAGTACTTAAACATCACAGAAGATCATCTAAAATCCATAAATAGGGCACTTTAATATTTATTATTGTTTATGTTTCACAAATCACCAACTGTTAGCACGCTTTTAACATTGTGGGATATTCATAGATAATTGTTACATATTCTAAACAGTTTGACTGTATCTTCTGTTGAACACAGAAGATGATATTTTGTAACATGTTAGAAATCTGTAACCACTTATTTGCATAGTATGTGGCGAATACTTATGTACATGTCAGTTTCAGGTTTTTTATTTGTAATTAGATTGCAACAATTTCAAAAAATCTTTTTTTTCACATTGTCATTATGGAGTATCGTGTGTAGAATTTTGAGGAAATAAATTAATTTAATCCATTTTGGAATAAGACTGACAAAAATTTGTAAAAAAGTGAAGCATTATGAATACTTTCCGGATGCACTCTGTATCATCTTTTGTGTTCAAGAGAATAAAGAAGTTTATAAAGGTTTGGAACCATGTGAGGAAGACTAAATGTAAAATGTTTTTACATTTAGCCAATGTTTTTGGCTGAACTACCCCTTTAACTGACTGAATAAAAGTAGTAATTCCCAGCATGCTTTGCATCACACTATATAAGGAAAAGAAGTGTTGGAACTCTGTGATTCTGTGTAATTTTGGAAGATATAAATCAGTCTGTATGTTGAAATCTCTACTGTTATCACTGTGTTGAAGAGTAGTGACTGTGGTTTATTTGAGAATCAGCTGAAAATAAATACAGCTTGAGTCACAACTATAATCATGCAAGTATGAAAAAGAAAGATTCTTTATTCTTCCATTCACTCATGATATGACACAACTGACTTTATTTTAGATTTCAGTTTAATTATGTGATTAGTAGGGTGTGAACTGTATAATAATGAAAACCGTCTGTGTAACCCCAAACTCGTCACATTTACGTTCCACTAACTCTACTAACTTACATTTAACATTTACTCTTAAAGAAATGTCTTGCATTTGCATTATTGTAACTAAATTTTATAATGTAAATAATAATGCAACTAATGTAACTAAACCTATCAGTTTTTACAGTGTAGGCGGCATGTTTTGCTTTGTAGTGAGATTCATTATACTTGTGCATGATAATAAATACATAAGATGAGGACATTTATTGTTTACATATATTTGTACATCTATTTTGCATTCTACTGTTTTATTAATGAAAATAAATTTACAAATTTAAACCAACCAATGTTAAGTAAATTAATTAAAAAATGAATTAGTTACAATTTAAGTCAGAATTATTAGCCACCCTGATTTGTTAGTCCCAAGTTTATTTTTCCCCAGTTTCTGTTTTACAGAGATTTTTTTTTTCTGCACATTTCTAAACATAGTAGTTTTAATAATTTATTTCTAATCAAGGATTTATTTTATCTTTGCCATGATGACAGTAAATAATATTTTACTAGATATTTCTCATGACACTTTTATACAGCTTAAAGCGACATTTAAAGGCTTAACTTGGTTAATTAGGTTAACTAGGCAGGTTAGGTTTACTAGGCAAGTTATTGTGGGGATGGTTTGTTCTGTAGACTATAGAAAAAAATCTAGCTTAAAGGGGCTAATAATATTGACCTTAAATGTTTCTTAAAAAATGTAAAACTGCTTTTATTTTACTTGACATAAAAGAAATTTGACTTCCTTTCAATAAAAAATATTATCAGACATACTGTGAAAAAGTTCTTGCTCTTTTAAAAATCATCTGGGAAATATTTAAAAAAGTAAATAAAAAATCAAGAGGGGGCTAATAATTCTGACTTCAACTGTTAAAAATCATTTAAATTACTTTTCTAATTACTTGATCTGAAAAGTAGTCTAATTAATTGACTCAAGATTACTTAAAATCCCCATAAATCTCAACACAAAGACATTAGAAATTAAACTCTTTAAATTTGAGGCAAACAGGGTTTTTTACAGTACCTTAAAATACGAACATAACTTTTAAACATGATCAATGGATTGAGCCTTCTTTATTTCTATCTATTATAGTATTTCTCAGTCTTCTCTCTCTCTCTCATCTACAGCTGGTACAAAAATTGGCTGCTAGACTACTCTCTGGCACCCACAAGTATGAGTCGGTAACTCCTATTTTATTTGCACTTGACTGGTTACCCATTGAATACAGAATTGTTTTTAAAATTGTATCATTTGTAAGCCATCAATAATCTTGCTCCTGAGTACCTGTACAGTACAGACTTGCTCTATCCGAATACCCCCTCTCAATCATTAAGATCTTATAATCTCAATTTACTCACCGTGCCTAGAACATGCCTTAAAAAAAACAGGGTGATCGAGCGTTTGCAGTTGCTAGTCCTAAACTCTGGAACACTCTACCAATTCGCATTAGACTTTCTCTCCTTCATTTCTGTGTTTAAGTCTGTTTAAGACCCATCTATATACCCTCACTTTTAAAACTCCTTGATCACTCTTTCACTGCTTTTATTTGGTAAAGTTTCTTATATTCTGCTTTCTTCTCTGTCTTAATACCATGTACAACACTTTGGTCAATTTTGGTTGTTTTTTAATGTGATTTATAAATACATACATATTGCAATGCATTGTATTTTATTTGATGAATAGAGTTATTCAACAAACTTAATTTTTTTTATAACACAAAATTTACAAATGTTCGGGTTTCCTGAATTGATGTTTACAGAAATCTTGAATTTATCTACAGTATTTTAGATCAGTTTATTATAAGTAACTATAGTTGAATTACCTCAATATCAAAAGTAATCCCTTTCTTGACTTTTGGCCAGCGGAGAAATTAAAATGGTCATGCCTAACTAAGTCTGGTTCTCTCAAGGTTTTTTTTCTTCACTCCTATCAGGTGAAGTTTTTTTTCCCTTTCCGCTGTCGCCACTGGCTCGCATGGTTCAGGATTGGTAGAGCTACGCATCGATGAATTTGCTCTTCAGTGTTTGAACTCTCAGTAATGATTTTAAATCACACTGAACTGAGCTAAACTGAACTGAACTTAAACACTAAAAACTGAACTACACTGTTCCAGTTACTATGACCGTTTATGTGAAGCTGCTTTGACACAATCTACATTGTAAAAGCGCTATACAAATAAAGCTGAATTGAATTGAAATTACATTTTCAGTGAAAAAGTATTTGGATTACAGTAACTAGTTAACTAAAACACCCTTCCCAACTCGCATTAATGCTACTCCCAACTCACGTGCAGTTCTTGTAATGTGCAAAACTTGGACTAGTATTAATATTACTTGTGTGGTATTACTAGATCAGATTTTAGTGCCAGCATCTGTAAAACATAGTGGCACCAATGACACTTCTCTCAAATGTTAGTCTGGAGCCCTGAGCTGTTCAGAGGACGATTTGGTTTTGACTGTGGAATCAGAGAAGCTGTTTAGCTTGGGGATGTTCAAGAGAGTTTTTTCTCTTCTCCCTCGAGAAGAGTTGAGCTCCTGTATGAATAAATTGTACACAGACACACAGAGAGAGAAGAAGAGGTCAGAGGTGGCTTTCCCCAGAGAACGCTGTTGGAGATATGAGAGGGATATGGATGGTTGAGGTTTCCTAGGGTGAAGATTTGCTGTAAGTAGCTCTTCTCTTAGCGAGTCTAAAACACATGCACACACATACACAAGCTTACAACAAATGTGCGACTGAACTGAAGGGCTCATTGCACTTATTTAACCTTGTAATACAGATGTTTCTGTCACGCTTAATTGAAGAGGTGAGCTATCATTAGCTGGAACAATTGAGTGCCATTTGTCAAAGAAAAACAGACTGAAGCCGGAATGAAAAGGAAGCTGCGAACATCTTGTCTTCCATAGTATGATATTTATCTGAGTTTCTTGAACAAGAGCAAATGTAGAGTGGATAGTTTATTTTTTTCAGCCAGGAATTTATTTGGATGATTCGATTCTTGTGTTCTTTAAGTTTGAGAAGCTGAAAAGCATCATGGCATGGTTTATTTTCATCTCTGTAGTGTAATTATACAACTACTATGAAGGTTAGGACTAGGATTAGGTTTATATTTACATAGATACAAATACATATATACAAAGTTGAAAACCCCCCAAAAAGTATTGTTTTTTTTAAAGTTCTGCATTCAAATGCTGTCAAAATGGTCACAGTTAACACAGATTAACAATAACAACTAAATGCTTACTTTCTTGTCAATATTTTGCAGTGTTACTTTGTTATAAGCCAAATGTGCTTGAGCACTAATGAAACTGTCGTTGGTTTTGTTGTCAAGTATTTAATTATGTCAATATTGGAAACATACTGTATGGTGTCACTGTTTTCACTGGTTCATGTGTGTCATGTAGGTAATCCTAAAACTACTATTTTTGCATTAATGAGCAGCCAAAATACAGGAAGTTTATATTAAAGGTTTAGTTGAAATAAAAAATCTAGTTTTGTTTTCACTTATTAATACTGTTATTAATTCTGCTACTAATATACAGTACTGGCACTGTGGAGATGAATCTGTTGAATAAAGTTGTTCTTTTTTGTTTATGTGTGCAAAAGAAGTATACTTGTAGTTTGATAATATTCTGGTTGAACCACTGAAGAAATATGATCTTTTTTTAAAACCTTTTTGGAACATTTCTGGACTTTGACGAGTCAGGAGCATTGCTGTCTATGGAGGATCAGAGACCTCAGATTTCACCCAAAATATCTTAGAGACATTTCATCAAAAAATTAAAATACACTCTAATAGTCTAATTCTTTATTATTGTTATTATTTTTTTTTCTTTTTCTGTTGAACACAAAATAAATGGATAGAAACCTGTAACCCTTGACTTCCAGAGTAGGAGAAACTAATACTATATAAGTGAGTGATAACCAGCTTTCAGCATTTTTGAAAGTATCTCCTTTTGTGAGTAAATTTGACAAAAGTATTGCTTTTGGGTGAACTGTCCCTTCGCCCAATAGTCCAATCCTTTATTAATTTTGTTTAATCTGTTGAACACAAAAGAAAATGTCATAAACCTGTAACCATTGCCTTCCATAGTAGGAAAAACAAATACTATGCAAGTCAATGATAACCAGCTTCCAGCATTTTTTAAAGTAGCTCCTTTTGTAAATACATGTTGACAAAATGATAATTTTTGATGGAACTATCCCTTCACCCAATAGTTTGATTCTTTATTAATTGTGTATTATCCGTTGAACACAAAAGAAAATGTCAGAAACCTGTAACCATTGCCTTCCATAGTAGGAAAAACAAATAATACGTCGGTCAATAATAACCAGCTTCCAGCATTTTTCAAAGTAGCTCCTTTTGTGAGAAATTGTTGACAAAATGATAATTTTGGGGGAACTATCCCTTCACCCAATAGTCCAACCCTTTATTAATTTAGTTTTTCTGTTGGACACAAAAGCAAATGTCATAAACCTGTAACCATTGCCTTCCATAGTAGGAATAACAAATACTATGTTGTAGGTCAATAATAACCAGCTTCCAGCATTTTTCAAAATAAACTTTTTTGTCAAAAAATGTTAACAAAATTATCATTTTTGTTTAAACTATTCCTTCACCCAATTGTCCAGTTCTTTATTAAGTTAGTTTTTATGTTAAACACAAAAGGTGGTTCATTCCGCTGTGGCGACCTCTTATTAAGAAAGGGACTAAGCCGAAAAGAAAATGAATAAATGAATGTTGAACACAAAAGAAAATGTCAGAAACCTGTAACCATTGGCTTCCATAGTAGGAAAAACAAATACTATGCAAGTTAATCATAACCAGCTTCCAGCATTTTTCAAAGTAGCTCCTATTGTAAATAAATGTTGACAAAATGAAAATTTTTGATGGAACTATTCCTTTACCCAATAGTTCGATTCTTTATTAATTGTGTATTATCCGTTGAACACAAAAGAAAATTTCAGAAACCTGTAACCATTGCCTTCCATAGTAGGAAAAACAAATAATACGTCGGTCAATAATAACCAACTTCCAGCATTTTTCAAAATAACTCTTTTTGTGAGTAAATGTTGACAAAATTATAATTTTGGGGGAACTATTCCTTCGCCCAATAGTCCAATCCTTTATTAATTGTGTTTTATCCATTGAACACAAAAGCAAATGTCATAAACCTGTAACCATTGCCTTCCATAGTAGGAAAAACAAATACTATGTTGTAGGTCAATAATAACCAGCTTCCAGCATTTTTCAAAATAAATCTTTTGGTGAAAAAATGTTTGCAAAATTGTCATTTTTGTTTGAACTATTCCTTTGCCCAATAGTCCAGTTCTTTATTAAGTTAGTTTTTATGTTAAACACAAAAGGTGGTTCATTCCGCTGTGGCGACCTCTGATTAATAAAGGGACTAAGTTGAAAAGAAAATGAATAAATGAATATTGAACACAAAGAAAATTTCAGAAACCTGTAACCATTGGCTTCCATAGTAGGAAGAATAAATACTATGTTGGTCAATGATAACCAGCTTCCAGCATTTTTCAAAGTAGCTCCTATTGTAAATACATGTTGACAAAATGATCATTTTTGGGTGAACTATCCTTTTAATTTGTGTTCCAAAGAAGAAGATGAACCAGTATTGATTCTTAAATCCAAAAATGGATCTTTTACTCTGTTTTCCATCCTAACAACCCTGTGTTTTATCAGAATTACCTTGTTGTGTGTTCAGGGTGACTGACTCTGCAAAGAGCAGATCATTTGCTTTTACTAAAGATGAGTGCAATTATATAACGCTCAGTCAGTTTGACAGTAATAGCACTAAAAATCTGACCTTGTTTTTTTAAGGCCAGATTGTTTTTGCAGTGTCACTGTCATTTTCCTCGGAGCTCAGTCAGTCCTCACTCTCAAGAAGCTCACAGCGGGACGCAGTTATCGAGTCACTGGAGGACGCCACACTGGGCTGTTCAACTCATGCCAAGCATGGGCTAAATTTGCCTAGTGCTCCGATTCCTCTTAAAGCAACAGCGCATTTATGTAAGGAAAGTCATTAGCTGAGACCTGAGCTGGATGTGTCAGATAAGAAGATGCAGCAGTTCATGATTAGGGTGATTCTTGGGTTTAAAGTGTGACGGTTTACCCAAAAATAAATATTTACCTGTTTGAATTTATTTCTTAATAACACACACGTTCAAAATAATCCTGCTCACCCTCCTGCATTAGTTGTTTAATGTGATCGTTATATAAAATGCATTTCTTTAAAGTTCCCCTAGTGACGTGTCATGATTATCACATGACGCAACACAGCACCCAACGATTAATGCATATATCGTGTTGTTTTTTCTTTTTACTGTTCTACAAATATTGACAAGCATCCAGATTATATTGTGAAATATGTCATACAGCGCGTCATATAGAGTAACTCACTATTCTGATGAACTGGTCAAAGAATCTAGAAAGAATCTAGGGTTTCTGATGTGATTGGCAACCACGTCCGTCCCTCCAGAGTCATCAGCTGCGAGAAGTAAATGTTCCATCTGGTTCTGTTGCTGTAAATGGCACCTTAACGTTTATTAAAAAGATGAGTGGGGTTTATTAAATATATCCAATTGCTAGTTTGGGAATCCTCATGTTTCATCACACTTAAAGTGGTTGACGGGAAAGTCTTAAGTGATTCTGCTGTAAATGAGAATGACTTATGAAGACATTAACATGGAGATCTCTTTAGAATATTTTTAGACTAACCATTCTGGTGTATACGTGTATGTTTATATATGAAAAAGTAGTTTTAGTATCTGTTTTATTTTATTGTTTATACCTTTACCACATTTTAAAAAACTTTTTAAGGGAAACTTTATGTAATGATCAGGTTTTTTTTGTTTGTTTTTATCTTTTTATCAAACATGTATTGGTTCATAAATTTTTCAATTGTATTTATGATTGAATTGAGAAATAACAGTTTTGATATTACTAACAAATATTACATTTATATACAGGAAAGATATTTAACGAGTCACTTGTGTTTTGTTTATACTATTAAGTTTTACTGGCGCAGTAGGTAGTGCTGTCGCCTCACAACAAAAAGGTCGCTGGTTCAAGCTGGGTCAGTTGGCGTTTCTGTGTGGAGTTTGAATGTTCTCAGGAGTTCGTGTGGGTTTCCTCCATGTACTTCGGTTTCCCCCACAGTCCAAAGACGTGGTACAGGTAAATTGGGTAGGCTAAATTGTCAGTAGTGTATGAGTGTGAATGAGTGTGTATGGTTGTTTCCCAGAGATGGGTTGTGGCTGGAAGGGCATCTGCTGCATAAAACATATGCTGGATAAGTTGGCGGTTTATTCTGCTGTGGCGACTCTGGATAATTAATGGGATTAAGCCAAAAAGAAAATGAATGAATGAATGAATGAATGAAGTTTGACCATATAAAAATATTTATAAAAATGTTATAAAATATTGTTACCTGAATAATGTTTAGCTGAATTTAAACATTACATTTTAAATACATTTAAATAATTTGTGAATCAGTCAAAGATTCTAAAAAACAAACAAAATGGTTGGATTGATGAATGGGTGTATTGCTATACAGCCCAGCGTACCAGGCATCAGCCTATCTGTTTTTCCCTAAACATATTCAAGACATTTCGAATAATCCTGGTTTAAATCTAAAACTTCACAACAGTGGATAGAGTTGACTTAAAGCTCTGTTCCTCTGGCTTTCAGGGGCTGGATGTTAAATCAAAGCTATTGTGTAAGGCAGAGAGAGTCAGGGAGCAGCCGCGGCAGTAACTAGAGGAGCTGATTCAGTGGAATCGGCAGATGAGATGGGGAGAGTAGGGCACTGTGCCCGAATGGAGGTAGTGTTTTTAGATGGAGATTCTCCTGCAGAGCTCCATGGGGAATCGAAGTAATGAGCCAAAACTCTGGGCCTTCTCGGGTCTGTGGATGCGTTTTAATGACTTGGAACAACCAGCCTCCTGCTTGGTCACTTACACAGAGAGGTGCAGATCGAGATGCGGAGAGAGGAACAGACAGGACTCCTTTGTGCTGTTTTCCGAGCAGCTTGATTTACTAATGAGGGCAACCTCAGAGAACATGCACTCCTCACTGCTGTTTTCAAGTCCATGTGTTAGGCACAGAAATTATTTATGATAATTTTCATTTTAAAAAGAGCTCATTTGTAAATGTCTTGTTAATTAAGTTTTAGATATTTTGTCCCCAATTCTTTTGGATACATATCTTAACTTCAACAAAGGCAGGATGAGCCGTAGGGCATACTGATCTTTCAATCTGTTTTTCTGTGATCTTGATCAGCTTTTCCTCAGTCTCTTTAACAATTCGAGCAATGTATAGGGTTCTTAAAAGGTCCCGTAAAATTAAAATAAAGATTTTTTTAGATGTTTGCATCAGTTAGTTTTAAGGATATTTATAATCTAGTGTGATCCAAAACAGTGACAAAAATTGCGTTTAGAAAATATAAAACTGATATAAACATCGAAAGCTTGCAGTTTGTCGTTTCCTCCACCGTTTTTTTTTCATGTTATCTCTTACTTAATTTTATTGTCAAATATTGACCAATCAAATGCTTTGTAGTATCTGACATGCCCCACCCCCTTTAAGACGCTTCTCATTTGCTTTTAATTTGATCCACTCAAATTGGCAAACCATGATACAAAAAAAAAAACTATTGGCGGATGTTTTTATACGGGAGGAGCTATTCTATATCCAGCCCTCTCTTCATTTTTTTTGTTCAGATAACTGTAACTAGGGATGTCCCAATCAAGTGCCCTCAAGTCCGAGTCATTTGATTTTGAGTATCTCCTGATACCGAAACCCGATCCGATACTTTTTTAATACATAAAAAAAGAATAAAGAAAAGCAAAGAAACAGATACAGGCTGTTACTTATTTATTTATTTATTTTTAATTTACCTTATTTTAACATTCAACAAACGTGTTAACAAACAGAGCACTTGTGTGAGGTAGTTTGAACAATCAAGTAATAAATAATATCAATTCTTCACTTTTGGACTTTAGTTCAACAGTAAATATCTAAAAAATCTAATATAAAAACAAATAGCATCTCAACTTAAAATACCTGGCAGGCAATCCCAAGTTTACATATCCCACAGTTTGTTATGGCATTGTTGTCGTCATTAACTTTATAAGCCTCCGTAGACATACTTTCTGCTTCAAGCTGCTTCTGTGTTCTACTTTGCCGGCATTTAACCAATAGGTTCTCTGCAACAAAGTTATGTCATGCCACACAGGTTGCTGTTTCTGTGTCAAGTTAAGAAAGGTATAACTCTGTGCCACCGCCTAACTACAGATGTGTTAAAAAATATTGAGAAAAACATATGTATTTGAGTCCTGATCAGGAAGTAATGTCAATTCCTATCAGGGGATCTGTACATCCCTAACTGTAGCAGTAGTTAAAACTCACACTTGTTCAGTGAAGGCAGGAACTAGTTCAAGATTTAATCATAAAATAAACACAAAAACCCATGACACTTAAGGGTGCACTCACACTATGCTATCTGAACCATGCCAGGCGTGTTTCCTGGTTCGTTTGAGAAGTGCGAGTGCTCCGATTTGGGCTCAGATGCGGTTCAGTTGGCCTGCCCTGGCCTGGTTGGAAGAGGTGTGTCAGAGTGCGATTCACTTGGGCTTTGGGGCAATATGCTTGTAGTGTGAGTGCAAAGCGCGCCTGAGCCTGAAACTGAAGATGCAACGTCACTTTTAAGGGACTGTTTCATTAGGATTTAATAATTCTTCATTTTCAATGAACGCAAACTGTGGTAGTTTATTAAAGGCGCAAACACCTCACTGCATGACAGCTGCACCGTCAGCAAACCTCCTAAAACCTGCAGCACAAGGACTTTTATGATCATTTATGAGCATTAAAAGTGGTGGATCTATTCGGCAAAGTGTTTGACTGCATGCCACTGCATCACAAACCACTAAAAATAATACAAAATGATAAAACTAAAGCAATGTACAGTTGTCCACTCAAGCTCTTCTCTTCCTGTTAAACTGAACAGTCGCATCATTGATGATGTAAGTGTGCTCAGGTCTGGTAGGTAAAAAATGCAACGTGAGCACACTCAAAGGGGGAGAGGGGATGGGGACAATAACGGTTCAAGGCAACTGTACCTAATGTGAATGTGCCCTAAGACTTGTTAAACTCAGCTCTGTTCTCTGCTCCCACAGCTATTAGCTTCACCCACATTAATCACAGCTAGCAAGCCAACTGACACATTTTTCAAACTTTTTTGTTTTGTTTTTTAAGAGACCCTTGTCACGAATAATCAAAGGCCACACTTGACAGACATTGTGTGCTTGATGCAGAATTATAAATTGATTTTTAGTCATATTTTTGGCTGAGGATTTTCTAGAGATTATTCAATCAGGTTTAGGTCTGGACACTGGGCTGGCTATTGCATTATTTCATTGTTTTCTGCATTAATGAACAGATTTCCCATGTTGCATTGTGATTGTGGGCTATTGTCCTGGATGAAATTTACTGGCTGATTGGGCCATGAATAAAGGAAGGAACTGCATGGTGCAGAAGGAGCTTCTGATAAGCTTTTGCTTGAACTCTTTCATGTATTCATATAAGATGTCAAACTCCTGCTGTCGAAAACTTCCCTTACACCACAACCCTTTCTTTCCACACTTTCACTGATTCTGCTCACATTTCGGTTTCAATGTTTTTCCAATTTAAAAACTAACATAGTCTATTCTTTCAGATGCAAATAAATTAAGTTTCATCACTGAATAAACAGTACTGTTAAACAAAAACATGCAAAGAAATTCATAAATCTGCACGAATCAAGTTGTTTTATGCAAATGTTGTGAAGGTTTTTATATAATGAAAAGATCTAGGTTTTTATTTACACATTACCTTATCTTCACAAGACAGATTAAACAATTAAATCCATGTCAAATTAATATTTATAGTTGAAGTCAGAATTATTAGCCCCCCTGAATTTTTAACGCCCCTGTTTTTTTTCCCCCAATTTCTGGTCAACAGAGCGAGGATTTTTTTCTACACATTTCTAATAATAGAAGTTTTAGTAATTCATTTCTAGTAACTGATTTATTTTATCTTCGCCATGATGACAGTAAATAAGATTTGACTACATATTTTTCAAGACACTTCTATACAGCTTAAAATTACATTTAAAGGCTTAACTAGGTTAATTAGGCAGGTTAGGGTAATTAGGCAAGTTATTGTATAATGATGGTTTGTTCTGTAGACTATCTAAAAAAAATCTAGCTTAAAGGGGATGATAATTTTGATTTAAAAATGGATTTTTAAAAAATCAAAACTGCCTAAATAAAACAAATAAGACTTTCTCCAGAAGAAAAAATATTATCAGACATACTGTAAAAAATTTCTTGCTCTGTTAAATATAATTTGGGAAATATTTAAAAATTTAATTAAATATATAAATAAAATAAATCAAAGGGGTGCAAATAATTCTGACTTCAACTGTATATATGTATATATATGCCTCTTTACATTTTCTAAATTTCTTAAAACTGAAATCTCTCGGCTTTCAATATAAAAAAATCCTTCCACACATGAAAGTGTGGCTTATCGGTATGGAACAACATAATGATAAGTAAATTCTGTAATTTGGTAATCTGTGATTAATCTTTGGTTGAACTCTCTCTTCAAGTTTCATACTCCATCCCAGCACCTAAAACCCATGGGTAATTTATGAATGGCTTGTAGCTATTTTTAACTGAACATATATTCTGTCAGACCTCAACTGTTCCGAGAGCTTTCGCCACTGTATGGCATAGTAAATTGTGCTTTTACTGTGACTTAATTAAAGATGTGTGTGCGCTTGTATGTGCAGGAGCTGACAACTCCATTCATTTGCACAGACTGCCAGCACAGTGTCGAACACTCTGCTAAATCAATGCAATTTAACTCAGCTCACTAACGTAGTGATTTATCCCACCGATCCGAGCGTGTGCAGAAACAGCTCACCATATACACATAAATCTGCAGTCTCTGTGCCCTCTGAGCACGGATAAATATTTCTGAAGTGCTGTTACAAATCTCTCTCTCTCTCTCTCTCTCTCTCTCTCTCTCTCTCTCTCTCTCTCTCTCTCTCTCTCTCTCTCTCTCTCTCTCTCTCTCTCTCTCTCTCTCTCTCTCTCTCTCTCTCAATTCTGGCCATCAGCAGGAATATATTGGCTTGATTTCCAGTTTGTGGGCTGCTTGGGTGGGAATATTCCTGCAAACTAATTGATTCTGGCAGATTCACTTTCGCCAAAGCAATGGCAGTTAGTGCACATTTAGCAGGAAAAAAAAAAACACTTTAATAGCGATAAAGCACATTTCCACTTAATGTAATTTTATCACGTGTTGGAAAGCAATGATTTATGGTGCCATAATGGAGTTCAGTATATCCTGGTGGTTCAATAATGCAGATTGGTATTACCATACAAAGGCTGCAGTACAATGCTCTATGAGAATATGTATTGTAAGTGCAGTCTATAAAACGATAAGGATAATCAGACCCTTTTCTTTAAAGTGAGGTATTAACTGCAGAGTTCAGTATTTAATAGGAGCAGAAAGCTAAAGTATGTCTGACTGTTTGACTGACTGACTGACTGACTAAACTTAACTGTATAATGACTTGATTTGAATTATTTTTCCCTATCATGTTTCCTTAGGGGCGACACGGTGGCTTAGTGGTTAGCACTGTCGCCTCACAGGTGGTCGCTGGTTCGAGTCCTAGTTTCCCCCACAGTCTAGGTGAATTGAATAAACTAAGTTGGTCAGAGTGTATGAGTGTGAATGAGAATGTATGGATGTTTTAAAGTACTAGGTTGCAGCTGGAAGGGCATCCGCTGTGTAAAACATATGCTGGATAAGATGGCGGTTCATTCCTCTGTGGCGACCCCTGATAAACATAGGGACTTAGCCGAAGAAAAATGAATTAATGAGTGTTTCCTTAGACTGTGTCCATCGAAGCATTTTTGCGCTTCAGAAATGCCAGCGTAGTTTAAAAAAAGTTCAGCTTTAAGCATTTTTTCAAAGTAGCTTTTTGCGTTATGATTTTTTTTGTCATTTACAATATGTAATACATATTGTGGAACATATGAGATTGATGCTTGAAATACCACAGTGACTGATGAGTCCCCGCATTGATCTTATGGGCCAGCCTGACCTCAAGCCAGTGCACTACTCACACCTGGAGTTCTTCACGATGGACGTCCAGTGTTCTCCAGCCTCGGTGCCTAGACTGCGGCTCTATGCTAGAAGTTTGGCCAGAGGAAAAATGGTTGTGCCCGACTGAGCTTGGTTTTTCTCAAGTTTTTATTTTTCCTTCACTTCCTCAGTTGGTGACGTTTGTTCCACGCCACTGGCTTGCTTGGTTTGGAACTTAGAGCTGGAGCTGCCCATCGATGGATTTGCTCTTCAGTGTTTGGACTTTAAGAAGTGAAATTTAAGCAATACAGAACTGAACTAAACTGAACTTCAACTCCGAAATCTGGACTTTACTAGAACTTCTATTTTAAGCGGCTTTGACACAGTCCATATTGTAAAAGCGCTAAAGAATTAAACATGAATTGAGTTGAATAATACAGAACCGACGCAGTGGCGCAATAGTTAGAGCTGTCGCCTCACAGCAAGAAGGTTGGTGGGTCGCTGGTTCGAACCTCGGTTCAGTTGGCGTTTCTGTGTGGAGTGCATGTTCTCCCTGCGTTTGCGTGGGTTTTCTCCGGGTGCTCCAGTTTCCCCCACAGTCTAAAGACATGCGGTACAGGTGAATTGGGTAGGCTAAATTGTCCGTAGTGTGTGTGTGTGTGTGTGTGTGTGTGTGTGTGTGTGTGTGGATGTTTCCCAGAGATGGGTTGCGGCCGGAAGGGCATCTGCTCCATAAAAATGTGCTGGATAAGTTGCTGGTTCATTCCACTGTGGCAACCCCGGATTAATAAAGGGACTAAGCTGACAAGAAATTGAATGAATAATACACAACTTGACACCAGGGGTCTGATTAAAAACATTGCATAGAAGCAGTGAACAGTGAACATAAATCAGAATATTTTAATATTTTTGATTGTAACTTGTATGATTATGATTTCATGATTATGATTGGTTCGATTAAGTCAGTATTTAAGTTAAACATGTTTACTCACAGCTGTGCACATTATCCCATCAAATATAATTGTTTATAAAACACAACTTTTGCATGGAAAGTGGCATACGCACATTTCAATTAAATTCATTCATACATTTTCAGCTTAGTCGCTTTAATTATCAGGGGTCGATAAATCGGAATGAACCGCCAACTTATCGAGCATATGCTATACGCAGTGGATGCCCTTCCAGCTGTAACTCAGCACTGGGAAACACCCATACACTATGGGTCACACTATGGCCAATTTAGTTTATTCAATTCACCTGTACCGCATATTTTTGGACTGTGGGGGAAACCGGAGCACCTGGAAAAAACCCACGCATATGCAGAGAGAACATACAAACTCCACATAGAAATGCCAACTGACCCAGTCAGGGCTCGAACCAGCAACCTTCTTACTGTGAGGCGACATTGCTAACTAATTATTATTTATTTCCACCCCTATTGTGTGTGTAGGTCACATTTATTAATGAGACTCCAGAGCTGTATATGCAGTGTGCAAACTTTATATGCAGGGTTGTTTCAAGAGTTCACTATTAGCTGATGATTGATTATAAAGCTTGTTCAGAATTCTGTTCCGGAAGAGAGCCCTTAGCTCATAAGATGCTCGAGCTTGGGGCTCCATTGCAAGGCGAGAGGGGAGTTTGAGCTCAGGTAGATCTTGAGAACTCCCTCGCTGTAGTAACTAATAAGCAGATGGTGATTGTTCTTAAGATTAACTAGCAGCATGTCTATGGTGTCAATTTGGATTAGTCAATTAACTTAAGTTGCATGATTTTGGACGGTAAGAGGAAACCGGAGGACACCCACTTGAGCACAGGGAGAAAGTCTAAACTCCACACAGAAACGTCGGCTGGCTTTGTAATGACTAGAACCAGTGACGTTCTTGCTGTGAGGCAACAGTGCAAACCACTGGGCCACTGCGCCACCCATCTAGGAAAGGAGGAGGAATAGGGGTGGAAGGGGGGATTCTTCAAAACAAAGGTGGCTGTTATTTGGAACTTAAATTATTTATAGTGGCTTAGGAATCATCTGATTGGTTAAGCATAAATTGAATAATGTCAGACCAGCCGCAAGCAATTATAAGCATGCGATCCTTTCGAAGTTAATAAATAAACTTCACTTAGTGTTACTACTGCATATTGCATCCAGGTTAACAACAAGAGAAATTTCCCTAGCCTTAGTTATTAGCATTTTGTGAGTGCTTTTTTGAAAGTGGGTTATTCAATCTATCTGTTACATTTAGGTACTTACATGTGGCATTTGTTCCTCTTTACAAGTATATTATTATATTAAGATGATTTAGAAAACATACAAGTGTTGTCACTTCATATTCATTTTGTCAGTGAGAATGCAATGTTTAGCTTGGATGAAACAGCAGCTTGAATAGTTTTATATTTCCTTCAGAAGATACTGTAAAGACATCTACTGCTTATAAACATTTTCTTCAGGAAATTGGTATGTAAAAACAGCCGGAGGAATTCTGGAGGTGTAAGACTTTCGAGAGATTCTTGCACTCGATTTTAAATAACAGTCAGTGTGTGTTTTTTTTTTTCAACATCCATTCACTATTCATTTCTTTCTCTCGCTATCTTTTTCTCCTGGAGAGCTGAGGAAGCGAAGATCAGTAGCTGACGGCTGCAGGGAGAAGAAAAAAAACTAGTGGAAATGCTGAAATGCATATTGCAGTTGACATGCTGTTTCTTCCTTGCGCCGAGCACAGGAAGTGTCAGATGCGCGTGTAGGTGTTCTGATGAAGCCATGTTGACTTACAGAATCAAAGATGTCTTGTGTGACACCACAGATATTTGCCTGTGATGTCTTTATGCCGCATTAGCCGAAATATCTGCTCTGACTTGAGTGAACTCTTCGGGAATAAATTAGGGATGTGATGGAGGGCTCTTGTAGTTGTTTTGACAGCTTCTTGAGGACGTGTGTGGCAGCAGAACCGATAAATTGCAGAGTCGAGATGCTGTAAAGTACCAGTCGTGTGATTTATTGCTTGTATCAAAAAATACTTTGAACAGTTTTCCTTCAAGCGGAGCATTTCTGAACATTGGCTTTCATTATCCAGGCTTAAGTCAGGGCTGTTGTGATGATGTTAGGTTCACAAAACCACAGACATGCAATTAAGAACAACCTCTCAAATCTTTTTAATTCAAAATATTATTATTTTTGATCTTTTGATTATCAAAGCTATTAAATGTGTGCATGTGGTGTAAATATTATTTGTACTTTGTCTCTTGGCCTGTAGATGTCGCTATCTTTCGAATTGCTCCACTTTAAGGGTACCTATTATGCGAAAATCACTTTTATAAGGGTTTTAAACACAGTTGTGTAGCAAAAGTGTGTAATTATAGCCAGCCTCTAATGGTAAAAAAATCGTTTATTCTATTTTTTGTAATCACACTTCATAAAAACAGTCTGCTGAAACACTTTGATTGACATTGTCCCTGTGTACGTGTCACAGAGGGGGAAAGCCCCAGCCATTAGATCACACTCTAGCCTAAATTAGACTAAGGCCCAATCCCAATTCTACCCCTTAGCCCTACCCCTCGTTTTGCGCATCCACGTCAAGGGGTAGGGGTGTCCCAATTCACTTTAGGTTGAACGTGTAGGGCTTAGAGGAAGGAGTGATTAGCCCTTCAAACGAAAAATTTTCACGACCACACTCGAAACCAAGCAGTAAGAAAATTTCCCAGAGTACACCAGCCACAACAGCAGTATTGCTGAACCTGTAAGTAAGGAGATCCACAAATTAGTATTTTTTTGTAATTATTACGAATTTTTAATATAAACAAACATATGTTTTAAATATATTCATAACCAAATTTGTGTTTCACCATCATGCTTTTTTTTAAAAAAAGCACAACATTCTGACACTCGATGACACTGGAATACCCTGTCAGAAAAGTGTAAGGGCTGGGAATGAGCTTTTTACAGTGTCTGCTATAATGTTAGTGTTGTTTTCGTGTGTTTACATTGATGAATATGGCCACAGTGTAATTGGGCAGTATAGTTACGATCTTATTGCCACAGTAGATCGTTATGATAACATAATATATGCCTTCAGTGATTTTCTGAAGATAAATACCAAAAAATAACACAACTGGAATAATTAAAGCCGTCGCAATCGGCTGATCTCATTTGAAGCAAAAGATGGCGAGGACATATGATGTCGTGTGCAGGTGCTGTAGTGCTGTCCCAATTCTTTGGGGAAAATTTTGAAGCTCTTCCCCTTAACCCTCGGTTGTAAGGGCCAAGGGGAAGGGGTAGGGGTACAAAAATAGAATTGGGATTTTGCCTTAGTCACGTGATGAAATGACAACTAATAACAGCAGAGCAGGGAGGAGCAACAGTGTATATGAGATATGAAAGAAGCAGGGTATTTAGAGACATGTTCGCTCTTTTATAAAGCAGAAGAAATGTACTTTAGCAAAACGTAATTGAAATTTAATTAAAAGTATCAATCTCGGGAGGCTACTATCGATCTGATATCAATACCAACGTTGGTATCGATACTATCGATATTAGGATCGATCCGCTGTGGCACAATTTGGTTCAAAGCCTAAAAGGGCCAGTTTCGAAGAGTTATAAAAAAACATATAATAATAAAAATAAAATAAATAATGGTTCTTGGTAAAAGGCCAATGTTGCCAATTGAGCCACACAATTGCATAAGTATAAATGGAATTAAACCCCTATACTCAGGCCTAATGAATACCGCTGGTTGTTTAAATGTTTTCCTCTTCAGAAGAATTAGGATAGTACTCTTATTCAGCAAGTCTAATGCTTTCATGCTTTTAATTCATCGTCAGGAGCCACGGGGTGTTCATTTTGTTTGGCTTGCATGTCTTTCTTTGACTTTTTAAAACGCCAGTAGCTGTTTACTTGCATTTTATGAATCACCAAAGACCACAGCTTTCAGCTATAAATAAATAAAAGTTTCAGCTATAAATTCGTATTAATATTCTGCTGAATAAAAAAAGAGACCCACATCTGGGATGGCCTGAGGGTCAGTAAATTAATAGTGAATTGTCATTTTTAGGTGAACTATCCCTCTAAGCCACCATCATCACCGTATTCTAAAATCAGCTAAAACTGCGGTTGAAAGACCCGAACACACATTCAGTCTATCGTTGTCTTCTCTTTTATTCAGAGGAAGCCACTGTGTCATTTGATCAATATTTAATCTGTTTCACGTCTCCCGCTGTGGCTGATAAATGGCAGATCAGGTTAACTCCTCGCAACTATTGATATCTATTCTTTTAGACCGACTTCATTATTCTAGTCTCTATTTTAAATACCATATTTTGTGTTGTGCTATTTGCTACTCAATTCTTTTGGAGAGTTATTCCCTGCTAATTTTATAGAGACATTTTATGGATTGCAGTCTCATGTGCATACAATAATAAGGCATTTCGTTTGCTGTTTATGTTGCACATTTAGTAATGGACAAAGTGTAGCTCTTCTTAGTTTGAGTCAGCTGAGTAACCGCAGATTTCCTGTTATGGTGAGGTCATGTTGCCAGATATTCCTATAGAAGTGCTGGTTGCCAGATTTAAGGATATGCTTCTTGACCTGATGCAGGTGGTTAAGATGAGAATGGTGAAATGGAATGAACTTTCCTTTTCCCTCTCCCATCAAATCTTTGTGTGTGTGTGTGTGTGTTTACTCTCTGAGGCTTTGTGGTCTCTGCTAATTTACTCCACATGACCCAGCATTTGCCAGCGATTCGAAATACCAAAATCTTTCCAGATGCTGTAAGGTTTTCTATAGTTCTGTTGTTGCGTTTTCACCCCTGCCCTTCTTTGTTTGTGAAAAACGAGTGTGTAAATAAATAGCATGGTGGTGTTTTCTAAATAAAGCATGTTATTTCCATCATTTGAACTGTGGTTTTATACAATCTTCTATTTAAAAAGTTGCAATGCCAGAACTAGGCATGGGACGATAACCATTTTCAAGGTATACTGTGGTTTGGAAAAGTCATGGTATTAAAACCGTCAAACTTTTCTGTTATACCATTCCTAAGGTATGTGTAAGATATTTTATTTACTTTTTTTGTTTTTTTTTTAGTTTCTCCAGCAAAAAAGATATTCAAAGATGCCATTTTAAATTGTAAAGAAATGTGTATTTTTGAAACTAATAGACAGCAGAAGTCGATGATTAATTTTCATTATTTACCCTAACATGTTTACTGGTCCAAAATATTTGAAATCTTTCAAAAAATAAAATATTGTTTCCAAAGGGAAAGGGGGTTTTGTTTTTACCCAGACATTTAAAGAGAATACAGTTTAGAGTAGTGATCACGATTCCATGAAACCATACCATCATCATACCATCATGCCGCGCTGCTCCTCGCCGCCGGCTCTCATTGAAAATGAATGACTTCCGGCTACTTTGACGCTCTCGCCGCTTTAGGTGTGAACCTACAATAATAAATTGGTATGAGAGTAAGGCCCAATCCCAATTCTACCCCTTAGCCCTTCCCCTTACCCCTACCCCTCGTTTTGCTCGTGCCCTTAAAGGGGTAGTGGTGTCCTAATTCTCTTTAGCTTGAAGGCGTAAGGGTAAAGGGTATACACCCCTTCAAGCAAAGGGATGACCAGGGGTTTGATTATTGTGGTCGCCGGATTTTCAATTATTTACAATGTTTGCTTACAGGAACATGCATAAATAAGTTACCGGCGAGTTACTGATGTGCATTAATGTTATATATGTATATTTATCTTTTAAAAAAGCGGGACTCTCATGCGATAGTACAAAACAGTATTGCTGCTTCAGGATATTTCAGACATAAGGACATATTAGATAATAAGGTGAAGCAAAGTCACACCACATGCAACTTAATCTTCCATTGTTAAATGAATTTGATAAGAAGTGTGCAACATTTTCATGCTAGAAAGCATGTTTTATGTGGCAATGTAACTGATATGCTGCAACGACCCCTTTAAATATGAGATCAATGTAGCGGTTGATCAGTGTAGTTTGGCACACTATCTCACCTGTATAATAATGCAAACATCTCATCAGCCAATCACATTAAAGCAGCTCAATGCATTTAGGGATATAAACATTGGTTAGTCTAATGGGTTTGCAACCCTATTTTACATTCGAGCTATAGATACACTATTGAAAGTGTGCTGTCGTATTGCATCCCAGTGTGGTATCCCAGTTGCACTGCCCAGGAAAAAGCTGCTCTCCAAAGGGTTGTCAATACAGCGCACAACATCATCGGCTGCACTCTTCCCTCCTTAGAGGAGTTGTTTAAGGCCCGCTGCTACAGCAAAGCATGCAGCATCCTGAAGGACTCGTCTCATCCAGCATACCACCTATTTCAAATGTTACCTTCGGGGAGACGATATAGAACCATAAAAGCCAAAACAAACAGACTAAAAAATAGTACATATCCAAGGGCTGTTGCAATAATGAATGGACATTAAATTGAGGGTGTTTCTGGCCAAAATTATTTTAATCTTTTTAACTTGTTGCTAGGATATGCACTTGCCACTTTATACACTTGGACATTAAATTGTATGCCTTCCTGGCTCACATTTTATTAACTTTTACATTTGAAAAGCTGCTTGAAAATGCACTTGCCACTTTATATGCACATCATACCCACTTTTAATATTGTATTGTAACTCTTCATTTGATTTGATCTTTTTATCTCTTTTTAATTATTGTTGTTGTTTTAGATAAATAGGACTGCACTGAAGGGAAGGGCAAATATAAATTATGTTGTATTTTGTACAATGACAATAAAGATTTTGATTCTGATTCTTATGTAACGGTCAATAAATCTTTCAAATTGATTAAATGTCATTTTAAACGACGATGAATCCCAAATTAACAGTTTACCAGTGATGTGATATTTAAAACTTAATATAAATTGGAGTGGGAAGCTAATTGGATGAAATGTATGACTTGCAATCATGGCATGAGGTAATAACTCAGGAATGAAGTATTGGGACCCCTGGTCTGTCTGCTTAAGTGTACTGGTATGGGGAGAATTTCATTGGGATACTTTTCCTTTTAGTTGGTCAATGTTTGAACACCACTGCCTACCTGGACATATAGTCATTTTTGGTTGTTTGGGTTATGACCGCAATGTGACATCAGGTGTGTACCTTAGGTGTATATTTACAGGTTAAAATTGACAGTTTTACAGTGTACTGTATACAGTGCCATTCCAACAAGCCTTCCTATTTCAGGCTTCATGTCCTCTGGATGTCCTGAGTCTGATTGGTCATCAGTGAAGGAGACTGTAAAAGCCTGATTGAATTGCATGTTCCCCGTGGATATACAGAGACTGAGATAAGGACGGAAGCGCAAGCATGTTCTGGTTATCTAAAAACATAGAATGTGTGCTTTGTTTATTATCTTACTGTTTAGATTTTGTTTTAGGCTATGTTTTATGAACTGATCTTCTGTAATTTTATTTTATTTATTTATTTATTTTTTATTCACAACAATTTTCAGCTGTATTTTGGATATTTTAGAGTGTCGTACTCCTATTACTCTTAATTTTACTGTCGACTTTACTGATTTTCTTTCTAAATCTTGCGGTCTATTTACAGTTGGTGAAAGCAGACCTTTATCCGTGTAGATTAAACTCATGTGCTTGTCAAACTGTGAGTAGCCGCTGTTAATTTGAACAGGCAAGGTCATGTTTACCAGCAGTATACAGTCTGTGTGTTGCCGTTT